>NW_012267261.1:9371759-9401759 GCF_000151885.1 Dipodomys ordii
CCGCCCTCGTCCCTGCACGGCGGCCCGGGCTCGCTCTCCCTTCTCGGGCACAAAGCGGCCCTTGTGGTCCGCGGAGGCGCGCGGGGAGGCGCAGGGTGATGCGAGGGGTGCCCCGCTCCGGGAAGAGGCGGAGGGCAGCGCGTGGCGTGGGACCCCAAGTGTGGCGCCCCTGTGCGCCCTCCCTCCCCCGGACCGCTGCACCCAGAAGAGCGGGTGCACGGGGCCCCACGGCGAACCAAGTCTTGCCCCACCCCTGGGCTCACTGCCGCCCTTTAAAGATGTACCCAGCCCCTCCGATCCCTCCCTCCGTCCCCGAAACCCGAGGGGCGATTCGCGTCCGGAGCCACGGGCCCCACTTGGGGCTTCCGGATCGGATTGCTCTGCCTGCCTCTGTCCCCAGATGCCCGGGCATTGAGAGCCGCGCGGCACTAACGGGGGCCGGTCGGGACGCTCGGGGCAGGGGCTGCCCGGGGCTGGCGGCGGTTGCCCGCTGGAGGGCTCCCGGAAGCCCCCGCAGGGCGCACGCAGCGGGAGGATGCGCAGACGCCGCCGCCTCCGAGCACCCCCAAAGCTGGAATCGCCAAAGTTTCCCCTTTCCCTAGGAAGTAGTTGTAAGTTGGGAAGGAATTGCTCGGTTGACTTTCAAGCCCTCGGTTCTTGTTCCCTCGCGAGCTCAGGGGTTTTCTGGCTGCCGGCGGGGGCTCCCCCTCCCGGGCTCCCCAGGTTGTCGCGTTTGCCTGGAGGCCGTGGAGGTTTCCACCCGCGCGCAGGACGGGGGTCTGAGCCCTCATTTAAACATTACTGTAGCGAGGTTTCTTTTTATGGGAAGGTAATCACTCCAGAGCTCGAAGAATCTCAGCGGGTTCAAAACACCCATCTGGCACCTAGTGTCCCATCAGTGATGTGTTAATGGGGGGTGGGCAAAGAGGAGGAAGATTTGCACACAGACACACACACTACTATATCTGTGTCCTTTGAGGAGTCTCCTTCATTTGAAGTCATGCATGCCACTTTTTTTTCTTCCTGGTTCTGGGGCTTGAACTCAGGGCCTCCTGGGCTGTGTCCCTAAGCCTCTCTGGGTTCAAAGCTAGTGCTCTACTGCTTAAGCCACAGCACCACTTCCAGCTTTTTCTGAATAGTTTATTGGAGATAAGAGTCTTGGACTTTCTTGCTCCTGCTGTCTTCAAACTGGGATCCTGAGCTAGGATTACAGGTGTGAGCCACTGGCAACTGGCTCACTTCCTGCTGCTGCTGCTGCTGCTGCTGCTCCTCCTCCTCCTCCTCCTGCTGCTGCTCCTCCTCCTCCTCATTATTATTATTATTATCGTGGTGGAACATTTTTGTTTTTATTAGTTGCTTTTTTAGTGATGATAGTTGTAAAATATTTTGGCTGAATTAAAAAATCCAGCAACCTTATATTAATTTCTCCTTCCCCTCCTTTTTTTTTTCCATTTTGTTTCTTTTGTTTTCTGTGCAATTAGAGTTTGAGAACTCTAGTTCCCTTCCACTTTGTCATTTCTGTGATTCTAATAAAAAATAAAACTCAAAAGTATTTCCAATTGGAAAAAAAAGTTTAAAAGGCATCATTTTCCATTGTGTATTTCAGATTTCCCTTTTCCAAAGTTTTATGTGGGAACTCACAAGGCTGGTGGGCATCTGGCAGATAGGCTCAAGAGGGCCTAGTGACTGCCCCTTTATTCCACCTGGGCTGGGGGAGGTAAATTTGATGTTTCACTCAGTGCTCTGTGTCCTATGTGGCTCACTGTAGGTAGAAAACAGCAGCGAGCTGAGGTGGCTTATTTCCAGTGTCTTCAGGGTTCTCTTTTTTTCCATTGCCCATCTCAACCACAGGCTTGCCTTCTGCCATTTCCTGTTGGAGTTCTGCCAGCCCCCTGGGAGCTGTAGAACCAGGGCCTTCAGATTTAGCCAGCTCCCTCTTCTGGCCCTGGAGCTTTGCATTGTTAAAGCCACTACTTCGTCTGTGTGATCTTAGTGACCCAATGTCACTGAGCCAACTTGACAATTTTGAATTTTTTGTTCTTTCTCCCCTGCCCCCCTCCATTTCCCCCTCCCCCTCTTGTGTTGCAGGTTCTTTTCCCAGAGTTCCTTTCTGCATTGAGTTAAAAGAAAAACCTTAGTTACCTAGAGAGAAAAAGGTTCTGTGCAGGGTCTAGCCTGCGTGGCTGTTCCCAAACTGGTGGAGGAAACCAGCAGTCAGGAACTTTAAGTTTAGTGGGGTCTTGGTGGAGTCTTGCTAACTTTCCCTACCCCCTCCTAGCCTTGAACCACGATCCTTTCAATTTGCCTCTCAGGTAGCCGGGATTACTGGTTTGAACTACCATCCAGGCTCAGAGGCTCATTTTAACAAGTCCTTGCCAGGCTGCTCCCCACTCTATCACCAGGGTTCTCTCCTCTTTCTATTCTTTGGCCAAGAGTGACAGACTGGACCCTTACACACGCTCTTCCCACAAAGCCTGGGAAGGGTCTCCCTGGGGCAGGTCTTTCCATGCCCCCTTCCTTCCTCACACAGAGAGAGGAGTGTACTCTCCGTCCTGCTGCATGACTGGATGACTAGAGCCGTGTTTGCTATCTTAGTTCATTTTTTTTTTCAAAGCAATCAAATGTTCTTTTAGTAAATGTGCTACAAATTAGAATGCTCTGAATACTAAGAGCCCTTTGTTTTAAGTAGAAAACTCCTGTTGGCAGCCCCCCTCCTCTCCTCTCCCCCTCTAGCCCCACCCACCATGGGGGTGTGTGATGATGTCTTGTGGGTCTGTTAGAACTAGGCTGGGTTTGCAGCGCTCTTCAGGTAACCAGGCCACAGGAGATGCCAGGGGTGGGCCTAGTTTATACACTGCTGTTTACCCTATGGATTTACATCTTAATTCCATCATCCCTGAGCTAGGGGGGTGGGCTTTTTATAAAGGAGACTGAGGCAGAAGAGGGCAGGGTCTAATTAGCTCTAATTAATATTCCTCTCCTGTTTGTTCTCCATGCTTATTTAGCTACTGAGGCAACAGAGAATTAAAATATCTAAGTGGCTTGGCAAAAGGCCCTCTGTGCCCGCCTGCCCTGGTAACAACCTTTCCTTCGGCCTGTTTGTGGAAGTAGTCTGAGAAGCTTGAACAATATCAGCAATGTGGGGTAATTGTACAGTCCTTCGGTAATAGCTGTATGGGGGTGGGGTGATGGGCTGGGGTCTCCTTTCACAGGTATCTTTGGCATGATTTGTTTAAGGAAATGTAAAGGATTGTAGCATTTATGAGGCCTCTGGGTTGCTGAGATTCTCTCTCTCTCTCTCTCCCTCCTTCCCCCCTCTCTCCCTCTCTCTTTCTCTCTCTCTCTCTCAGTACTAGGACTGGAACTCAGGGCCTTTCGCTCTTGCTTGGCTTTTTTACTTGAGGCTGGCACTCTTAACACTTGAATTACACCTCCACTTCTGGCCTTTTGGTGGATAAGTAGAGATAAGCATCTCAGATTTACCTGCCTGGGCTAGCTTTGAAGTAGGATCCTCAGATCTCAGCCTCCAGAGTGATTAGGGTTATAAGCATGAGCCACTTGCATCCAGAGAAGTTTCTGGATTCCATCCCATGCAGGATTTGATTCTAGGGCCACGGGAAGATCTGCTCTGGGGCAGGTTGGCTCATTTCTGAGGCCTGAGTGCTTGCTTGAGGGGGTTGCAGTATGGTACCCTTTCCTCCCCAGATTTGCTTCCTAACCCTGCTACACTTGTTCCTAGGTGGTCCTTTGTTCTTATAGACCTGGGACATACTTTTGCAAAGTGTGAGACTTTAGTAGGGTGCCTTTATTCTCTCCTGTGATCACCGTCTTACTTTTGTGTGGCATATTTGTTATAGTTGATGAGCTGTTTTGATAAACTGTCATTAACCAAAGTCTACTCTTGACTCACATCTGTTGTTTTACCTTTTCCTGTTGTAGGGTCTCATGCAGGATATCCTATTCCTGAGAGTTGTCATGTTCCCCTGGGTTCCTCTTGGTTGTGCCAGTTTCTCTGTCTCTTCTTGTTTTTGATGACCTTGACAGTTTTGTGGAACACTCGTCACTTTGTACACCCTGTCCCAATTGGGGATTCTGCTGATGTCTTGTTTTCTTGATTAGCTGGGGTTAGTGGTTTTTAGAGGCAGACCAATGACTTCTCTAAAAATGAATTTTCGATGCTGGGTGCCAGTGGCTCATTCCTGCAATCCTAGCAATTCAGTAGGCAGGGATCCCAGTTCAGAGCCAGCCCTGGCAGGAAAGTCTATGAAACTCTTATCTCCAACTAATCACAAAAAGCCAGAGATGGAGTTGTGGCTCAGAGTGGTAGTGTGCTAGCCTTGAGACAGCTAGACAGCTCCCAGACCCTGAGTTCAAGCCCCAGGACCGGGAAAAAAATATTTTTTAGTAAGTAATATATTTACACAATTTTCTTATGGATAAGCAGTATACCCTTATGCCTCCCCTTGTACTTGTTGCTTATTAGCCCAGGATAATAACCCCTGATGGCCTGTTTCATTCACAATTGATTCTTGTTAAGTTCCAGTATATCCGTGCATATATTAGGAATACCTCTCCCATAATTCTATTAAAAAATAGCACTAAATATGCTTCTTCCCTCCCTCTTCTCCCTTCTCCTCCCTCCTTCCCTCCCTCTCCCTTTTTCTTCTTTTCTTCTTTTTTTTTTTTGCCAGTTGTAGGGGCTGAACTCTGGGCCTAGGCGCTGTCCTTCAGCTCTTCAGCTCAAGGCTAGTGCCCTACCACTTGAGCCACAGCACTACTTGTGGCTTTTTTCTGTTTATGTAGTGCTGAGGACTCGAACCCAGGGCCTCATGCATGCAAGGCAAACACTCTACCACTGAGCCAACTTCCCAGCCCTCCCTTTTCTTCTCTTCTACTTTCCCCTTTCTCTCTCTTCTCTTCCTTTTCTTTTGCCAGTCCTGAGGCTTGAACTCAGGGCCTGGGCACTGTCCTGAGCTTCTTTTTGCTCAAGGCCAGCACTCTACCGCTGAAGCCATGGGGCCATTTTCAGCTTTTTCTGTGTATATAGTACTGGGGAATCGAACCCAGGGCTTCATGCTTGCTAGGCAAGCACTTTACCACTGAGCCACATTCCGAGCCCATCTCTGAGCATTTTTGACTAAGGCTAGTACTCTACTACTTGAGCCATACTTCCACTTATGGCTTTTTGGTGGTTAATTGAAAATAAGTGTCACGGACTTTCTGGTCCAGTCTGGCTTCTAACTGTGACCCTCAGATCTGAAACTCTTGAATAGCTAGGATTATAGGCATGAGCCGCCGGTGCCCAGCTTTCTCTTTTGTTTTTAATTTAGTAACAGATAGTTGTAACCTTCCTATCAGTATATAAAGAGCAAGCCAGGCATGGAGGCACTGTCTATAATCACAGCACTTGGGAGGCTGAGGTATGAGGACCTTGAGTTTGAGGCCATCCAGAGATACAGAGGGAGACCTTGTCACAAGAAACATACAACAACAAAAACAGCTGCTCATGTATTTATTTTTTATAGTTCTAGTATTCCATTGCACAAATTGCTGTTTTAAAGGCAGAAGTCTTACCTAGAAAGCTGGAATTGTTGAGTGTTCAGCAGGATTGGATATTCAGAAAGGCAATCTGAGGTGGAAAGTGAGGTAGAAGCTTCTTTGGGCAAACTTTGATTTCATGGTGGCTTCTTTAGACATGTGTTTGTGTAGGTGTTAGATTCCAAACAGGACATGTTTTGTCTACTTTGTCTACTAGGGGAGGCCTAGTTCAGCAATGGGAAGAAACCCTCTAGCGTCTGTTATCTTCCAGCCAGCATGCTACCCTTTCTGTACCCAGATCTGTTGTACCACTGAATGCTTTGGATCGGGCAATTCCAACTGCTGGATATCTGTTTTAGGGGCAGTTCTAGGACCTGGTAGTGGAGAGGCTGAAAGGCCAGCCAGGAGGAGAAAACCAGCCCAAGAGGGCCTGGCTTGGGGACAGGAAGGAAGGGGTGGGATTGGGAGAAACAGCCAGTCATGGTGGCTGTCTGGTTATGATTGATGAGGGAGCCCAAGTGAGCCAGTAAGTTTGGGAGGTGGCATATTTTTAGATTATAGTTTGCAGTCAACTGTGGGTTTTAGAGATACAGTACCTCAGGACTGCAGCCATTGAAGTTGTACAGGGACAAGTCACACTGCAAACAGCAACCATGATAAGATGTGGCCATTGGCTGGGCCAGTAGTGCCTGTCTCCGTGACCTGGACACGGCACCCAACATTTGTGACCCCAGCTGCTTGGCTTTTTATTCATTGCTTCCTTCCTTTTCAGAGTGCTTACTGAAATAATAATAAGTGGAGAGAGAAGAGATACCTGGGGCGCAACTGGCACTATGACTCATACATCCACACAGCCTGTGGTTTGGGGTCCTGGGGCTCCTGCCTGCTACCTGGAATGTTGTCCTGTGAGCCCAGGAGCGGGACTTGGGGTGTCCTCTGTGGATCTCTTCGCCTCTCCTAGTCTGGGACCAGGACCTACTTAGTGCCAGTTCTCTTGAATTTGTCCCACCTACAACTTAATTTTCGGGCAGTGCTTTTAAGTGCAGTAAAACTTCTTTATTGTTGGCCAGGCACTGGTGGTTCGGGTCTGTAATCCTAGCTACTCAGGAGGCTGAGATCTGAGGATCACAGGGAAGTCTATAAGACTCTTATCTCTAGTTAACCACCAAAAGGCTGAAAGTGGAGCTGTGGCTTAAGTGATAGAGCACAAATTGTGAGTGAAAAAGCTAAGGGAGAGTACTCACGCCCTGAGTTCAAGCCTTAGTACAGGCACAAACAACAACAACAACATCAAAACTATTATTGTCTGTGAGTAAGGAGTAGTAATAGAAATACTTAGTAATGCAGCATCAGGGAAGGTTTCTATGTTTTTTTCCGTTTGTTTTGCACCAAGCATCTGTCCCCTTCATTGAGCCCTTGCAGTATTGCAAGTGAGGACAGTTAATTTGGTAGACTAGACCAGCAGCCAGACCTTACCTCCTGAGCCCAGGATCCCAGGTCCAAGTTTCCAAGAGCTCAGCCATGAGGCTCTGGGGATTAGGAAGTGTCAGTGAATTTATGTGGCTTTAAGCAAAGTCCTAAATGAAGCCTCTGACCGAATTCCTTTCTGACCACATGCTGGAGTTCAGCTCATCTAAGCCCCATGTTTGGGATGGTGAGGGGACCCCTCCCCCACAGTGGGCAGCTTGTTTGCCATGAGCACTGGGACTCTGGGCCTGCTTCCTGTTGACTTCTTTCAAGTCACTCGGCTTTCCTCGTGCTTTTCTTTTCCCATAAAATAGGACAACTTAACTAAGTCATGTTAAACACTTTTAGGGCCAAGGCTCTGGCATTTTATTATATTACAGAAGTGGTTTTATGTGTGTGTATGTGTGTGTGTGTGCATGTGTGTCTAATGTGTATATAATGTATGTGTAGCATAGGACACATGTAACATATATATATATATATATATATAAAAAACATACACATATGCATAAAATGCTACAAGGACTTGAGTTTATTCTTGGTGTTTATGCTGACAAGATCTCTCAGGCAGGTCTGAAACTTGCTCTCCTCCTCCTTCTGCCTGTCCCCTCCCCCCTCGCCCCCCCCCAAGTGCTGGGATTGTAGACATGTACCACTGTGCCTGGCCACAAACGTTTTTGATGTTCTGTGCCTATTTGGGAATCTCTTGACTGGATCTGTTTTGAGATTAGAAAGGAGGTTGTCTGGAAGGGTAGACAGTTGCAGGCCTAGCTTGCCGAAGGCTTGGGATCTAGGATCTTGGGGACTGCTTAGAAGGCAGAGGAAGAAGCTTCTCCTCCTGAGGGGTCATGCACTGGGGTCCCCAGTGCAGTCTGATAGTGAGGGGGCCATGGGGGCTTTGGAATGTCCTCACTCGGCCCAGTTCAGGGAAGACAACCATTATGAGGAGAGGGCCCAGGGCTGGGGTTGGGCTCCTGGCTGGGATTGCAGTTTGAAGCCTGCCCAGGCAGGAAAGTCTGTGAGACTCTTATCTCCAGTTAATTGCAGAAAAAAATTGGAAGTGGCTCTGTGGCTCAAGTGGTAGTGCCACTAGTCTTGAGCAAAAAGGAACTCAGGCACAGCACCCAAGGGCAGAGATTGAGCCCCAGGACTGACCACCCCCCCGCAAAAAAAAACCCCAAAAGCACACACACACACAAACTACTATAGATTTATAGAATGAAATGCAATGTTTTGATGTATGTGTACATGCTAGAAGTGTTAGCACAAGCTAACTAGCAGTTTTCTGGTGTTCAGTACATTATTATTTCATGTAGTCACCACGCCGCACAGCAGGCTTCTAGGCTTACTCATCCTGTCTAAAATTTTGCACTAACATCTCCCATTCCCTGTTCTCATCAGCCTTGGGCAGCTACTCTGCTTCTATAAGTTTGGCTCTTGTAGAGGGCACAGATTAAAGAGAGATTATACAATATTTGGCTTTCTATGCTTAGCTTTTTTTTCATTTTAATATCTTCCGAATTCACCCACACTGTCACCAATGACAGGATTTCCTTCATTTTTTAATAGTACTATTCCATTCATGTGTATAACCTGTTTCCTTTGCCATTCTTCATCAATCATCGTTTCTTGGCTGTTGTGACTAGTGCTGCAGTGATGTCTCATCAGCATATTGGTTTCACTCCCTTGACTTAGTCATCAAGAGTGGGATTGCTGGAGCAAATGGAAGCTCTATTTTTTGAGGTACTTCCATGCTGTTTTCCATACTGGCTACACTAATTTACACTCTCATCAACAATGTGTAAATGTACAAGGACTCCCCTTTCCCCACAAAAAGATATGTGTATGTGTGAATATATGTAGTGCTTCGGATCAAACTTGGGGACTTTCTATTGCTAGGCAAGCACTCTTCCACTAAGGTGTGCCCTCCCTCCCTCCACTTTTATTTATTTTTTTATTTTGAGACAAGGCCTTGCCACCTTTGCACTAACTTTGAACTCATAATCTTTCTGCCTCCATCTCTAGAATAGCTGGAGGTGCCATCAAGAATGGCTTTTTGTAACTTTCTTTTCTTTTCTTTTTTTTTGTCGGTCCTAGGGCTTGAACTCTGGGCTTGAGTGCTGTCCCTGTGCTCTTCAGCTCACGGCAAGTGCTCTACTGCTTGAGCCACATGCCACTTCCAGTTTTCTTAATGGTTTATTGGAGATAAGAGTCTCATGGAGTTTCCTGCCCCAGCCGGCTTTGAACCCTGATCCTCAGATCTCAGCCTTCTGAGTAGCTAGAATTACAAGTGTGAGCCAGTGGTGCCCAGCCTGTAACTTTCTTTCTTGCTTTCAAGACAGAAAATCTCTAAGCAGCTCAGGCTGGCCTTGCATTTCCCTACCTTAATCTCAGTGTCAAGTGTTTGTATTACAGGAATGGCCATCACACTCAGATCCATTTGTATGTCTTTTTTTTCCCCTGAAAAATGTCTTTTTTTTTTTTTTTTCTTAGTGCTGAAGACTGAAGTCAAGCATTGTACTTACTAGGCAAGTCCTCTTCCACTGAGCTAAATTCTCAACCCCTTGGGAAAAAAATGGCTGTGTAGAGGGTCTTAGCCCATTTAAAAGTACTTATTTTAAGTTTGTTTTTTTTTTCTGGGTCCGGTCGTGGGGCCTGAACTCTGGGCCTGGGCGCTGTCCCTCAGCTCTTCAGCTCAAGGCTAGCGCTCTACCACTTGAGCCACAGCGCCACTTCCGGCTTTTTTCTTTTTGCTTATGTGGTGCTGGGGAATCGAACCCAGGGGCTCATGCATGCAAGGCAAGCGCTCTACCACTGAGCCACCTTCCCAGCCCCCAAATAGTTATTTTTATTAATTACTTGTACAAGGAGTTTCAGTTCCAGAAGACAGGTTATGCATCTAGGTCAGTGTTACCTTTTCCATTGTTTTCTGCCATTTTTCCCCACCCATCCCTACCCTTGTTACATAGCTCAAGTTTTACATAGTGTACATTGAATATTAGGACTGTATTTGTTCATCTTTCGTCCTTCCATTCCTATGCCCCCTCCTCACTGATCTCCCTCCTCCCCACAGAGCATGTTTCAACTTGCTGGTATTCATTTTGTTAAACTGTTTATTAGTTGTCCAGAGGAGTCACATCATTGAACTCCTCCCCTAAGTATACCGTCCATTCGTTTGTGCATGTGTCTATGCATAAAATCTGTAAACTTTATCATGTATGTTTGTATTTTAGATCTAGCTTCCATATATGAGAGAAAACAGGTACCATTTGTCTCTCTGAGCCTGACTTACTTCATTTAACATAATTTTTCCCCTGGGTCTATCCATTCCCCTGCAAATGACATAATCATTCTTTTTGATGGATGAGTACAATTCCATGTATAACTACCACATTGTTTTGATCCACTCATCCACTGTAGGGCATCTGGGCTGTTTCTATCACTTGACTATTGTGAATAGTGCAGCAGTGAACATGGATATGCAAGTGTCTATACTGTGTCCTGACTTGTAATGATTTCAGTAGATGCAGAAGAGTGGTATGATTGGATCTATGTTCTGGGCTTAGTTTTTGGAGGAACCTTGCAACCCTATCCAGAGTGGTTGTGCTAGTTTACATTCCCTTCAGCAGTGCAACAGGGTTCCTTTTTCCCCACATCCCCACCAGCATTTGTTGTTGCTTGAATTTCTCATGCTGGCCAATTTTACTGGAGTGAGATGGAATCTCAGTGTTGTTTTAATTTGCATTTCCTTTTGTTGAGCATTTCATCATGTGTTTATTTGCCATTCTTCTGAGAAGTCTCTGTTAAGTTCCTTTGCTTATTTATTAGTTGAGTTATTTTATTAGTGTTTTTGAGCTCCTTGTATATTTTGGGTATTGGCCTTTGTTGTATATATAGCTGGTAAAGATCTCCCATTCTATAGGCTGCCTTTTTACTTTAGTAACTATGTCCTAACTGTGCAGAAACCTTTTAGTTTGGTATAATCCCATTTGTCAGTTTTTGCCAACTTGCTGAGCCTCTGAAACTGGACTTAGAAAGTTCCTGCCTATGCTGATAAGTTCTAGTGTTTTTTCTCCTTCTTGTAGTACTTTTTTAAGATTTCAGCTCTGATGTTGAGGTCTCTTTTAAATTGGATGGTTTTCTTACTAATGTGTTGAATTCCCTATGTATTTTGGATATCAACCCCTTATCAGATGTATGTCTTCAAATACTCTCTCCTAGTCTATTGGTTTTCTCTTCAGTCTTCGCGATTTCCTTCTCTGTACAGAAGCTTTTTTTTTGGTTCCAGTTCTGGGGCTTGAACTCTGGGCCTGGATGCTCCCCCTGAGCTCCATTTGCTCAAAGCTAGTGCTCTACCACTTGAGCCACTGTGTCATTTACAGCTTTTTCTGTGATTAATTGGAGAAAAAGAGTCTCATGGACTTTCCTGCCCATGCTGGCTTCAAACCACAACCCTCAGATCTCAGCCTCCTGAATAGTTAGGATTACAGGTGTGAGCCACTAGCACCTAGTTTGTGCAGAATTGTTTTAATTTGGAGCAGTCTCATTTATCTGTTATTGTTGTTTTTGTGTTTGGGGAATATCTAAAAAAATTATTGGGTAGACCAACAACAAGAACTTTTTTCCTGGTTTTTTTTTTTTTTTTTGTTTCTGGTAGTTGCACAGTTTCAGTTTTTATGTTCAAATCTTTTATCCATTTTGAGTTGATGTTTGCCTGCGGGGTGAGATTAGGGACTGCTTTTAATTGGCTGTGTGCGGGTACCCCCCTTGTCCCAACACCATGTATTGGAGAGTCTAGCCTTTTCCTGTTGTGTGTCCTTGGCACTGTTGTTGATGAATTGACTATAAGTATGTGGATTTATTTCTAAGCTTTCTGTTTTGTTCTATTGGTCTTTTTTTCTTTTTCTGAGTACCATGATGTTTTGATTGCTATAGCTTTGAAGTGTTTTTGATATCAGATAGTTCAGTATCTTTAACTTTTTGTTCAAGGCTACTTTTGCCTTTTTGAGGTCTTCTGGAGTTCTATATGAATTTTTTTTCACTTTTTTTTTCTGGTGAAAACAGCATTGGAATTTCAATAGGGATTACTTTGAGTTTGTATACTGCTTTGGGAAAAGTAGACATTTAAACAGTATGAATTCTTCCAAATCATAAGTACAAGTTATCTTTCCATTTGGGTCTTATTCAGTTTCTTTACCAAAAATTATAAAAGGAGGTAGGTTCTGATGGCTTGTGCCAGTAATCCTAGCTACTCAGGAAACAGGTCTGAGGATTGAGGTTCAAAGATAGCCTGACAGGAAAGTCTGTAATACTCATCTCCAGTTAACCACTCAAAAACCAGAAGTGGAACTGGAGCTATGTGGTAGAGCACTAGCACTAGCCTTAAGCAAAAGAGCTCAGGGACATGGGGCTGGGAAGGTGGCTCAGTGGTAGAATGCTTGCCTAGCAAGCATGAAGCCCTGGGTTCGATTCCTCAGTACCACATAAACAGAAAAAGCCCAAAGTGGTACTGTGACTCAAGTGGTAGAGTGCTAGCCTTGAGCACAGAGAGGCTCAGAGACAGAGCCTAGGCCTGAGTTCAAGCCCCAGGACTGGAAAAAAAAAAAAAAAGAGCTCAGGGCCCAGCCTCGGAGTTCAAGCCCCATGATCTCCATCACCAACAACAAAAATTATAAAAGGAGAAAAGAACAAGATCTGAATCCTCCCCCAGGGCTGCTGGCTTTAGGTTTCTCTTTTTTCCATCTACCTAATGTGCCTTCTCTCTTTTCTTCTTTAGAGTGGGCTTTTAGTGCTGGGAGTCAAATAGAGTTACTCTGAGAAATGCTTGGCCAGCAAGCTCTGTTCTTGCCCTGAATATTACAGAGAGGCAGGAAAAGGGATTTGGAGTTTCACTGAGGACCCTGTGCTGTGGTGGGAGGGCAAGTGGGAAGGAGAAGGTGGAGGAGAGAGAGCTAGCAATGGATGTAATCCCCTCCCCCACCATCCCAGGGCAGAAGGAAGAAGGCTGGCCTGGGTTTTAGATCAGTAATCTTTTCAATGAAAAGGCAGTTTCCTTTTAATCTCAGTTTCTGATTTTTTTTTTAAGCCATTGGGAATGTTCTTTTTGGATGTATTTACTTATTTTTGAGCTAGCCTGGAGCTATGTATTCCAGGCTAGCCATCCTCCTGGGATTACTAGTATGAACTATCAAGCCTAACCTTTGTATTACCTTTCAGGCAATGATAGGATTTTTCCTATTTTATGTTTGTAGATTTATTTTATCCCAGCATTGCATTTCTTCTTCAGTGCTGTGTAGATTTGATAAGAATGTTTGTGGTTTAATCAGAGTATCTGGAGTATGGTGAATTAGATTTTTATTTTCTTAGGCTGTCCTTTTCTCTTTCATTTTTGTTTTTACTTTTTTGGTACCACTACTAGGTTGGAGCCTGGACTTGGTCCCTTAGCTTTATCACACAAGGCTGGTGTTCTACCACTTAAACCTGCCTCTACTTCTGGCTTTTGTTCTTTTTCCTGGTGAAATAGAGATAAGAGTCTCACAGATTTTGTTGCCTGGTATGGTTTTGCAGCTAGGGTTACAGATGTGAGCCACCAAACCTGGCTGTTTGTATCATTCATATATATATATATTTTTTTTAATTTATTTTTTTTGCCACTTTTGGATAGACTGAAGATATACAAGCCCTCTTTTCCTGCAGTGGGGAGCATTTGCTGAATTATGGGGAAAGAGATGGGACCAAATGGGCCCAGCAGAAGCAATGGGTGTGGCTTTGACATAAGTGTGTGAGGTTGGTGGAAACTCAGTGTTTGGCCTCCACAAATGAGCTGTAACCGGCAGTCAGCACTGGGGTGCTGTACTGAAACAGTAATACTCTGATTGCCCCTCCTCCCCCCATTCAAAGGCCTGGGCAACAGCGTTGATAGACAAGAAGTAGTAACCTAACTAATCCCTGTATCTTTATCTTGCTTTGAAGGACTCAACATATGTACCAGCGGAAGTGCCACCTCTTGCGAAGAATGTCTGCTAATCCATCCAAAATGTGCCTGGTGCTCCAAAGAGGTATGTGTGTGTTTGGGGGGAGAGGGGGGTGAGAAAGGAGGTGGGGGGAGGGTGCTATGGGATTGGGGTGGGGAGTGGCCCATACCACAGCATACAGATTTCACCATGTGTAAAAAGTGTGCAGAGCTGGCACCAGTGACTGAAGCCTGCAATCCTAGCCACTCAGGAGGCTGAGAGCTGAAAATTGTGGTTCAAAAGCAGCCTGGGCAGGAAAATCTATGAGACTCTTACCTCCAGTTAACCATTAAAAAGCCAGAAAGTGGAGCTGTGGCTCAAGTTGTAGAGCTAGAGCCTTGAGCAGAAAAACTCAGGGACAGCACCCAGGCCCTGAGTTTAAGCTTCAGAACAGGTATAGCAACAACAAACAAATAAATAAATAGAAAAAAGAATGACATGTACAGATTCCACAGCTGCATCCAAGATGAAGACAAATGCAAGTTTATAATAAGTTGCGTCTCTTCCTGCGTCATGAGACATGCACTTTATTCCTGAGTTACATTTTAGCTCACAGGCTGGGTCACTCAGTTGTGTTGGATGTTAGTCATATTTTGGGGCGAGTAGAGCTTTCCTCCCTTTTTTAGTGGGAACTGATTAGGACTCTCCCCATAGTTTCTGATCTTTGGATAAGATCAGAAGACCTGAACTTGTGAAGTGAAGTGTGTTTGCCACATAACAAATCAGAGCGTGTCTTGGATGGGTGGCATTGAAGTAAAGTCATGACTGTTTTTAAAGGACATAAGAAAATCGTTGATTCTGAGCCAAATATGAGTGATGATGGATACGGGGCATGGATCCAGGTTGCTGTGAATGACAAGGTCTACTGTGGAACATTAACTTTTAGGAGCCACAGAACAAAGGTCATAAATCAATCTGGTTGCATTGGTGGGAGGATCAGGGAGGCCAGCCAGGTTACAGCAATGTGGGAAAGGTTCCATATGGTTTAGATGTTACAGCAATTACAGCTTTAGGGCTGGTAGAGGCTAGGTCTACTGAGATTAGGAGTGATGCGCTGAGAAGTTAGTTATGAGAATGTTAGTTCAAATACAAAAGAGAAGGTAAATATTTACAAAGAGGTCCAAGTTAGCCCAAGATAATTTTGGTTCTCTATCTTCCCATACTCCTGATGTTTTGGTACATCTGTAGAATCTTTGTAACATAGATGATGTTCTTCAGAGACTTAGAGTGGCTTATTCTAGAATTATTTGTAGGAATTGGCCTTTGGGATGGAATGATTTTATTTAATAAGAATCGCTGTAGTGGTTATGGTGATACTCTCTTTATAATCCTAGCACTTGAAAAATAGAGACAGGAGGATCTTGAGTTTAAGTCCAGTCTGGGATATATAGCTAGCTAGGCCCTGTCCAAAAACAAACAACCCCCTAAACAAATAAACACATGGCTGGCATTTCTTTAAGCCCTGTAGGAAAGGGTACAAATGTGAGGTGCTGGTAGGCAGGCTACAACCAGAAAGCAACACATATACTAGGGCTTGCTTGATAGCTTAACCAGGAAATGATCAGTTTCTAAGTTGCTGGTCTTAAATAAAGTATTTTTAGATTAATGTATATTGATTGCATAGCAGGATTTTATTATAATTTTAATGCATGTATATAATATACTTTGATTAACTTCACTCCCTCTAGTACTCTCTTTGTCTCTCTTTTAAAACAGTTTTTAATTGGTTTTGTTATTCAGTGTTCACAATACATCTGCAGTCTTTTGATCATATTTACTCTCCCCCTCACCTTTCCTTTCACCTTCCCACCCTGGAACGGTGTCATTCTATACTGCTATTGCTCATTTTCTAAGGCTTAGATTTTGTATATTAGAACATGTGATATTTATCTTTTGAATCTGACTTATTTAACATGTTGATCTCCAGTTCTATCCATTTTCCTACAAATGACATAATTTCATAATATGGTGGGGCCGGGCGCTGGTGGCTCACGCCTGTAATCCTAGCTACTCAGGAGGCTGAGATCTGAGGATCACGGTTCAAAGCCAGCTCGGGCAGGAAAGACTGTGAGACTCCTATCTCCAATAAATCACCAGAAAACCGGAAGTGGCACTGTAGCTCAAGTGGTAGAGTGCTTGCCTTGAGCTGAAGAGCTGAAGGACAGCGCCCAGGCCCAGAGTTCAAGCCCCAGGACCAACAACAAAAAAATAAAATTAAAAAAAATAATATGGTGGGTGGGGGGGAGAGAGAGAGAGAGAGGAAGAAGAAGAGGAGGATGAGGAAGAAGAAGAGGGGGATAGTAGGGGAGGAGAGGAGAGAGATATACAGGTGTATACCACCTCATCCAGACATTGTACTTGCCCTGTAGGTGAGATAACAGATGTGAGTCAGATGTAGCCTTGAACCATGATCTTCTGATCTCTTGTCTCCCTCCTGTAAGGTCTGCCTGGGCCTTGCAGGCCATGTGCAGACACCTCCCTACCTCTTGCCTAAATTTCTACCCAGTATGTTAACCTAGGTAACTGGCACACCTGGGAGCAGTCACCTTCCCCTCCTGCTAGGTTACATTCTGGGCCACCTCTGCTCACATGCCTTCCATCTGACCTTGGGAGGATCCCAGACCCTGAGGTCACATCTGGATCCAGTGTGGCCATACCTTTCCCCCACCTGGCCACACTTCTTCCTGTCTCTGGCCTAGATTAGTCCTAGCCTGGGATGGGTCACCCCTTTTATCAGCCATGCCTCTCCACCATGCAAGGTAGGGGCAGCAGTTCGGTAAATAAACTTCTTTTTTTGCCTGAATAGCATGTGGTGTTCTCTTCATCGGCTACCTAATTAAACCTACCTACTTAATATACCTTCTACCTCCCAAGTAGCTATGTTTGTGGCACTGTGGCTGGCTCTTTGGATTTTTCAATTTATTTAGCTGTTGATTTATATTCATTGAGGCATTATACATGTCTTCTTTAATTTCATTGGACATTCTTATCATTCTTTTGCATTTGGCATTTGAGCTCTTCCTCACTTTACTATCATTTAAATCCTTGTCGTGAGATTACTGTTTTTTCTGAGGTGTCATGTTGACTAGTGTTTTTTTTTCATTATTTCTGTATTGAAATTTATTATATCTGAAGTCCACTTGCTGGCATGTTAATCACCTGCAATTTGCCTGTTTTCACTGTATTTGATGCCAGTTGTATTACTCTTTATGTTCTGGCAGGTGTGGGCATTGCAGGACAGATGTGCATTTCTTGCCACTGGCCTGGGAAGCTGGCATTTGGAGGGTCTTTAATGTCCCTGCTCTGTAACTTGTTCCAACTTGAAGATCCACCTCAGGTTTGATACTGAAGGGGCCCTCATGCACGAGAGCCTGCGGAGCAGCTTCCAAGCACCTTGCCTATACTTCCTGTCTTCAGGGAAACTTCTCAGTTACTTTGGACTTCTGTTACTACAACCATGAAACACAAACCCTCCCTGCACTAGTGCACCATTGGGGTTATTTGTAAAAGAAGCAAAGACAAGCCAGGTGTCAATGGCTCATGCCTGTAATCCTACTCAGGAGGCTAAGGTCGGAGGATTTCACAGCAAAGCCAACCGAAAGGAAAGACGATGATCGCCAGTTAACTAGTAAAAAGCTGGAAGTGGAGATGTGGCTCAAGTGGTAGGGAGAATGCCAGCCTTGAGAGAAAAAGCTCAGGGATAGCACCCAGGTCCTGAGATCAATCCCCAGTACTGGCACAAAAAAGAAAAAAAGGAGGAGGGAGGAGCCAGGGGGAAGAAGAGGAGGCTGAGGATGCTGCAGCAGCAAAGATTTGCAGTTTTGAACTTGCTCAGTCTTTGTTGGATGGCATCTGCTCCCTGCAAGGAAGACTAAGAGCTGGCCTGGGGGCCTGGGTTCTGTTTTCCTTTGTGGCAGCCTTCGAGGGTCAGCGATTGCTTCAAGCGACAATGTCTAAGTGTAGGAACTCCTGTAGAGCCCCGTGTATTGTACATGCAGTGTCTTGAATCCCACTAGCAGCCCTGTCTGGTAGGTGGTAATGCTCCTGCTTCAGAGAGGTAGAGTGATGTGTTCAAAGTCAGCCACCTGTTCAAAGCTGGGGCTTTGATATGCCTGTCTGGGCTGCTGAGGGTAGGCCCTTTCTTTTAGGTAAGTTGCTTCTTACCATATGGGCTCTCTTGAAGGAGTCAAGATATTTTGGACAAGTAACTTTGGAAGAGGAATCTCCTCTTTCAACGTATAATGTATAAACCCTGAATTGCAGTGCCTTTGTTAGGATTTTTTTTTGTCAGTTGTGGGGCTTGAACTCAGGGAGCCTTGGCACTGTCCCTGAGCTCTAGCACTGTAGTACAGCTTCACTTACTTTTTTAAAAAAATATTTTATTGTAAAGATACTGTACAGAGGGATTACAGTTGCATGAGTAAGGTAATGAGTACATTGAGTATTGTTACCCCCTCCTTTGTTTTTCCCCAGCCATCTCTTCCCTCCCACACCTTCCCAACTCCTTCCTCCCTCCTCCCCTGCAAGTTGTAGAGTTCATTTTCAATATAGTGTCTTGTACATCTCATTATTACAGTGGGTCAGCCTGTATCCTTGTTTCAGTATTTTGTTATTTCCCTGCCCCTCCCCAAATTAGTAAAATGTATATACAAGATGCAGGGCACCGAAATCAAATACAGTGAAAACAGGCGTTATATCATGGTCACTTATGGTTTTTGAATGGTTAATTGGAGATAAGATTCTCTTGGAGGGCTGGGCATGTGGCTAAGTGGTAGAGTGCTTGCCTATCATGCGTGAAGCCCTGGGTTTGATTCCTCAGTACCACATAAACAGAAAAAGTGGGAAGTGGCTCTGTGGCTCAAGTGGAGAGTGCTAGCCTTGAGCAAAAGAAGTTCAGGGACAGTGCCCAGGTCCTGAGTTCAAGCCCCAGAACTGGCAAAAAAAAAAAAAATCTCATGGGAATTTTTTTGCTCCAGGATTACAGGTGGGAGCCACTGGTGCCCAGCTGTTATTTGTTTTGTTTTTGGCGCTGAGGCCCTTGTGCATGCTAGACAAGCCCACTACCACTGTGCTAGGACTTTTCAGTCCATGAGCCTTGTTGAAAATTATTTTGGTTCCCTGTGGCCTGGAGGGCTGACCCAAGTTCTAGGACCTCTGCCTTTCTTCCCATCATCCCTCGCTCTCCCTCAATGCTTGCTTTCACCAGAGAGACTTGATGAAAGAAAGCTCTGGGTGACTCTACCTAAAATACTGCCTGTGAACCCCTCAGGGTTCCCCATCTACTATTTGCAGGGCCTTCTGCCTTTCTCCCTTTACTAGCACCTTCTAGTTCTAAAAAAACACACCAGATGGGTATAGTGATGCACTCCTGCAATCCTAACATTAGGGAGGCCGAGGCAAGCAGATCTATAGGCCTATAGGCTATTGGACACCCTGTCTCAAAATTTAGACATAAAAGAAGAAAAAGAAAGCCATTTCTTGGTATAGAACACTGTTCCTCAGGTGGCACCTGTCACTTGTTGCTGTCACCTGGTCACCGGAGGCTCCAGTGGTCTTGCTTGGCCTAATGGCCATGACGGAAGCCATAGGGTGGGTGCCGTGGAATCCGCCATGAAATTTAAACTGCTTTGGTGTGAGCCTTTTTGGTGCCAGGTTCCCCAGGCTCCCTGCTGAAAGTTAGGGTTAGAGGTGTGGGATGCACAGGTAGCTCTGGGTTCAAGTCAGCAGGAGGGCACAGCACAGAAAACCCCAGTTTTCTGCTTCAGGCCTCCCACCTGCCGTCTTGCACAATGCACAGAAAACAGACTAGGAGATGGCTGCTGAGTCTGGATGGCTTCCGTGGTAGCTACAGGGCTCCTGCTGCTGGGCAGGGTGGGAGGGGTGACTTTGGAGAAGAGTAAAAAGGATCTAGAGGAAATCACGTTAACTTAACCAAGTGTGGTGGTTGAGGCCTATGCCACTCGAGTTGGAAGAGCATCATCAGAGATGACAAGGGCTTTGCTGAGATTATTCCAAGATGTGGATCCCTATCTGCAATTCAGTGACAATAGCCTTTTCTCTGTGGCAGAACCCAAACATCTGCCTCTTCCACCCCAGCCAGAGACACTCGCTATCCACTTCAGGACAGGAGGTCAGGTACTTGAAGACTTGGAAAGAGCAAGGTGTTTAACAACTTGAGGGAAAGTGAAAGGGTCTTTGTGATGTGCTCTTGACCTCTACACCTTTTTTGGGGTGGTGAGGTGGGATGGTGGTACTGGTCCTGGGGCTTGAACTCAGAGCCTAGGCACTGTCCCTGAATTTTTTTCTTTTTCTTTTTTGGCGGTCGTGGGCTTGAACTCTGGGCCTGGGCGCTGTCCCTCAGCTCTTAAGCTCAAGGCGAGCGCTCTACCACTTGAGCTACAGCACCACTTCCGGTTTTCTAGTGGTTTATTGGAGATAAGAGTGTCACGGTCTCTCCTGCCCAGGCTGGCTTTGAACCGAGATCCTCAGATCTCAGGCTCCTGAGTAGCTAGGATTACAGGTGTGAGCCACCGGCGCCCAGCCCTGAATTTTTTTCTCAAGGCAATCTTCTACCGGTTGAGCCACAGCTCCACGTTGGCTTTTTGTTGGTTTATTGGATAGAAATAGTCTCACAGACTTTTCTGCCTGGGCTGACTTCGAACTATGATCCTCAGATCTCAGCTTTCCGAGAAGCTAGGATTTACAGACATGAGCTCCAGGCTAGCCTCTCACACCTTTTTGAAGCTAGCTGTAGTCAAGCTATATCCCACTTTGAGAATGACAGTCCCCTCCACTGACATGTTAGGCAGGGGTTTTACACTGTTTCTCCTAAATCCCCCAAAGGAGCCTCGCGCCAGACGTTGCTCAAGAAATGCCAGTTGAAGGGTTTCGTTGTATGGCTGTTGATTGTGTGAGGCGCGATTCTCAGTCTCCTCATACCCTGCAGTCCTACTGTAGCACTGATAATCTCTTGACCCTTGATGCCAACTAGACCTTCTTCTTTCTCTGGAACAGTACCATCTTCATCACCTTAGTGTACCCAATATAGAGAGCCAAGAAGCTGGCAGGAATTCACATTTCATAGAAGAGTCCAGTTAAACAGACACAGAGTTGGAAAGCCGAAGTCCAAATTCCAGCTTTGCTAGGGTTTAACTCTTGCTATGTAAATGAAGACTTTGCCATTCTCTGGTGTTGTTTGGGGAATGTGCAGTGAGATTAGGGCTGGGAGAGGTATACTCACAGAGCCCCAGGATAGCTCCTCCACAAGGAGGAGGGGAGCCTTCTGGTGAGCATGGGCAGTGGGGCCTGGAAGCTAGGGTCCGTCTGTTGTGTGTCTCTGCCTTTCTTATACCTTACTTCCAACCTCTGACCTTTGGATGTTGCTGGTGAATGAGGTCATCCTGAACAGCTCATTGTTGACCCAGCCCACACCCACGTTTCTAGTCCACAGGCTCTCTCTCTGCTACATTTTAGGGAAGACCTTCCTGTGACCCCTGTACTAGGAAGCAGCTTTTCATCTCTGGGGCAAATTATCCACGAGATTGTGTTTCAGGTAGCTGGGACTGGGGAGTTAGGAATGGTGTGATCCAGCCTGCCCCTTACTTTGCAAGACAGAGTAATTATGGTGAGTACTTTCTTTGCTACATCCTGGCATGCTGCCAGAGGAGCAAGGTCTCTGCCAGAAGCAGATGCTGGGTGTGTACGTTCAGAGTTGGTGCTGAGTGGACAGCCAGGGAGGGTCACAGGTTCCTTGCCTGTGGGGTTTATTTTGTGGTTTGTTTTTGGCTGTCTACTTCCATTTTTATTCTTTTTAAAAATTACATTTTTTGCCTGGCACCGGTGGCTACTCAGGAGGCTGAGATCTGAGGATTGCGGTTCAAGGCCAGCCCAGCAGGAAAGTCCATGAGACTCTTATCTCTAGTAAACCACTAGAAAACTGGAAGTGGCATGGTGGCTCAAGTAGTAGAACACTCGCCTTGAGCTGAAGAGCTGAGGGACAGTGCCCAGGCCCAGAGTTCAAGCCCCACTACCAAAAAAAATTATATTTTTATTATCTTTTAAGTAGTTGTACAAAGGGGTTAAAAGTCAGCTGTTTGTTTTGAGATAAGATCTCTTGCCTCAGCCTCCTGAGTGCTGGGATTGCAGGCATCCACTCTCACACTTAGCTCAACTAGTATGTCATGACACCTGCCTCCTACCTGCATTAATTCTAGCGCACATTCCTGGTGACCTCCCTGTTTTACTGGGTGTGAGCAGAGGGGAGGGACTCTACCTTGGCCCTGCACTCCCCTCGTGGCCTAGTCCCACTTCTCCTGTTTCTGTATTCTCCTCCAAGGATTACATTGCAGTCAGCCTTTGTCTTTGCTCCCCTCCTCCCACACACTCCTTTCTGCTGCTTTCACTCCTCCTTTCTGCCCTGTTCACCCTGGCTGCTTTGCCTTTGCTTCTGATTTGTGGTTTGTTGGGGGTTTTCACACCTTGTGCCTTCAAGGGCAGACTCTCCAGACTCCCTGTGCTGAGACCAGTTCTATGGGCTGCTGTCCACCTGTGCCTCTTGGCCACTAGCCCTTCCTAGTGCTGCTTGTCCTGTGAAACTCAGAGCACCTATAACAGACTCCAGCAGTTTGTTACCTAGATTGTCCATCACTTTGTGTGTGTGTGTGTGTGTGTACACGTACGTATGTACTTGGGCTTGAACTCAGGACCTAGATGCTGTCCCCTAGCTTGTTTTCATTCAAGACTTGCATTCTGCCACTTGTGCCACAGCTCTATTTCTGCTTTTTGGTACTTAATTGGAGATAAAGAGTCTCATGGATTTTCCTGCCCGGGCTGACTTCAAACTGTGATCCTCCCATCTCAGCCTTCTGGGTAGCTAGGAGTATAGGCATGAGCCATCAATGGTTGGCTAGAAATACATTTGAGTCACGAGACCTGTGGGCCCATTTAATTTCTGCTGCAGAACTTGGCAGTGGCCTTAGCTGTCCCGGAGGCAGATGCTGCCGAGCCAGATGAAGTCAGACTTGCTGGTTGCACTGGTGCGTGTACCTCTGATTGCTTACCTGTGGAAGGGCAGTGCTGGCGCTGCATCCCCAGGCTCTTCTTCCATGTCTTATGGCGTGACCCTTGCCAAGGGAACTGTAGGCTTCTGGGACAATGCACATTGCAGCAGGGAGGGGATTTTCTTAATCATGCATCTTTTCTTTTCTCCCAGGGTATGTAATTTGAGACATCTGCAGTCATTGAGCTTGGAGCTCAATGATAGTTGACATTTTTCTTTTTTCTTTTTCTTTTTTTTTTTGTGTGTGTGTGTGTGGTACTAACTTTTGAACTCAGTGAAGTGTTTTGTTGCCATTTGAATCCTTCACCTCAAGTCTTCAGCCCAGGACCTTTTTCTTGGTTTATATTCCTTGTGCACCCGGGAAGTCATAGGCATCAGGAGATCGCGTCTGCCCTCTGTGGTTTTGGTTTCCTCCCTTTGAATGTGCATCTGACCTTGTTCAGAATTAAAGTATCTAGAAAAGCGCTCAGGCAGGGAGGAGATGCTCGTGGGTTTAGGAGCCCACACTGCCTGCGGGGCATCTGAGTGCTCTCTGTCCCTTTATGGGGCAACAAGAGCTCATGGCCAGACATGATACATGGTGCTTTTCAAGCCAAGCCAGAGAGATGATCCTCTGTTTATGGGCCCCATTGTCAAGGTAGGTGTCTTCCTCCTAAAAGTTCATGAGAGAGGCTGGGAAGGTGGCTTAGTGGTACAGTGCTTGCCTTGTATGCATGAGGCCCTGGGTTTGATTCCTCAGCATCACATAAGCAGAAAAAAGCCAGAAGTGGTGCTATGGCTCAAGTGGTAGAGCCCTAGCTTTGAGCTGAAGAGCTGAGGGACAGTGCCCAGGGACAGCGCCCAGGCCCAGAGTTCAGGCCCCACAACTGACAAAGCAAAAAAGTTCATGAGACCTGCCATGCCCACTAGAGTCTCAACAAGTGGCTGTAAGGCCCTGAGACTCTGTGACAGTAACAAAATTCGATAGATTAGCAACGATGTCTCAAAGGCCAAGTCAGTGAAACCATCCCAGAGCAACAGTCTGGGTTGTAGGAACCAGCACATCAACCCCGAGGATGGGGTGGATGGCACTGAGGTCTCAGTTTGGCCTGGATAGCATCTAGGGCACCCCTTACTGTCTGCAAGGTGGAAGCTGCTAAGAGGGGGCTCCCCCGTTCTGTCATATTGATGACTTGGTTGGCACTTCCAGTCACCCTGAATGTGATGGATGATGGTTCTCATGCTGGCAACCAGGTGATGTCCATGGGCCTGCTGTGGCATGGCCAGGTGCATGCAGCTGGAGAGGGGGTGCTGGAAAGTGCAGCGTGTGTGTGTGTGTGTGTGTGTGTGTGTGTGTGTGTGTGAAAGAGAGAGAGGAGTTGTGTGTGGGGACAGCTACACTGCTAAGCTTGTCACTGGCACAGATGTGCCTATGTCCGCCTAGAATTGGGTGGACTACACTTTAACCTCCTATAGTCCCAGCAGGTACATTTTCCTTGGTCAGCACCTGTACAAACCCTTTATCACAGGCTGAAGTGTCCATCAAGAATCCTGTGGAAGCCAGGCACTGGTGGCTCATGCCTGTAATCCTAGCTACTGTGAAGGCTGAGATCTGAGGATTGCGGTTCAAAGATAGCCCAGGCAGGAAAGTCTGTGAGACTCTTTTATCTCCAACTAAGTACCAAAAAATTGGAAGTGGAGCTGTGGCTCAAGTGGTAGAACGCTATCCATGAGCAAAAATAGCTCAGGGACAGTGCTTAGGCCCTGAGTTCAAGCCCCAGGACCAGTACCAAAAAAAAAAAAAAGTCCTGTTGAGAATATCCTTTTAGCAAGGGGTTGGTCTTGGCGATCAGTGCAAGCAGATTGCCAAGGCTGTAGAAGAGGACTTGGCACCTACTGCCTGATAGAGCCAGCAAGTTAGCTCTGACCTCTATTTCTGAGTCAAAGCTGCTCCAGACCAATGCGAAGCCTTCAGGGGTTTACGTCACTCTGGAAAGAAGGCAGGTGCTTTCTTGGCCAACCCGGTGGGAGAGCTCTGCTCTGGACCCATCCAGACAGGTCCTTTTGGCAGTCAGAACTAGTCCCAGCCCAGCCAGCTCTTTAGTCAGAGCAGCTGCGCAGCACGGAGTTGAGAAATGCCTTAGTTGAGGAAGCTCAGGCTCAGTTAGGCCAGTTAGACCTCTGCCTCAGACACACAGACACGCAGGACAGTAGACCAGTCCTTGGGTCCTTTGGGTAGGTAACTGTTTTCCCCTGCTCCTAGGTGTTACTCATTCCTTCGTTAAAACTCGTTGGAGCCAAGGCTGCAGTATAGAAACCCTAAGATTGAAATCTGGAACCACAAGAATAATTTTTCTCATTTCGCAGCAGGTGTTTATGGGGCCATTCATACCTACAGTGCCGTCCCCAACACTGTCGATAGGCAAGATACCCAGGGGTTTTTAATACACCCACTAAAAACCTATTCAATATTTACCAAACGGAGAAAACAAAGACACAAAAAATCATCATGTTGGCCTAGGACAGTACATCTGGTTTTACTTATTTGAAAGTTCTGCACAATCTTCTTGACTGAAGTTTTGGTCTTGAATTTTGCTGAGATTCTGAAGAGCTTTGAACAGCCCTGCTGGGGCTTACGCTTTTGCCAGCACGCTGGCTTCGAATGGGAAGTCTAGGGACCCCAACTCACATGAGGACTTCTTGCAGCTTTATGGAGGGGAGAATGAGACACCGGCATCCTCCTCACCCCCCTGCCGCCATCGGGGATGGTGTCACACCGGGCTGGCATCCAGCCAGCTGCCAGGGGAACTTACTTTCTACATCTGCCAGTGACAGGGTGTTTAGAGGAATCTGAGCTAGCTTTACCACTAAAAACCCCTTTCCCTAAAAGATCCACGCTTACAGGCACCATATATATATACACACACACACATATATATACACACACACACTATGTGTCTATATGTATATGTACGTATATCTATCTATCTATCTATATATATATGTGCTATGTGTATGTATCTATATATTTGTGCTGGTCTGTGGCTTGAGCTCAGTGCCTGGAGGCTGTCCCTAAGCTGCTTTTGCTCAAGATTAGTGCTCTACTACTTGCCACAGCTCTACTTCTAGCTTTTTGGTGGTAATTGGAGAAGAGTCTCATGGACTCTCTAGCCCAGGCTGGCATTGGACTGTGGTCTTCAGATTTTGGCCTCCTGCATAGTTAGTATTAGAGGCATGAGCCACCAGCACCTGGAAGTATTGTTTCATTTTAAAATTAGTGCCTCAAGTTCCCTTTGTTCCATTGTGTTTTTATTATCCAAACAAGAGTAAAGATAAAAAACAGAAGTATTTTTGGTTTCTCCATGTTTTGGTTTCTCCATCTCATTTTTCATTTTTTTCTAATCCTAGTATATATATAAATTCTATTTCCATTTTTCCCCCTTCGTGTTTTGAAATTCTGACTTAATCGTTTTTATTATTTGTCATGACTGTCTTTTGAAGTGATGGGCTATGTTTTTCTTATGGATTGGGGATTTTGGTTTACATGTCTATAAGATCATTATAAATTCTTTTCTTTCCATTTTCTTCTTTTCATGTGAGAAACTTCTAGGCATAGACTGCTGGGTCAGTGGGGTTTGACGTATGCCTGCAAAAACTTGACCCTTTCAGTGGAGATAAGGCTTGGCCTAGCTTGACCATGCTATTCTACTATCGAGCCTTAGCCCCAGCCCGCTTGCCTCGAGCTCTCTCCCTCCCTCCCTCCCTCCCTCCTTCCCTTCCTTCCTTCCTTCTTTCCTTCCTTCCTTCCTCCTTCCCTCCCCTTTTCTTCCCTTTTCTCTTTTCTTTTCTTCTTTCTCTCTTTTTTCTTTCCTTCCTGCCCTTCCTCCCTTCCTTTTGTGTCTGGGCTTCTTGCTCTTCCTTAGCTTTTTTGCTCAAGGCTAGTGCTCTACCACTTGAACCATACCTCCACCTCTGGCATTTTGCTTGTTAACTGTAGATAAGAGTCTCACATTTTCCTCTCCCAGCTGATCTCAGCTTCCTGATTAGATAGGATTACAGGCATTACTCTGCTTTCTTTTTTTTTTTTTTTGCTGACAGAGATAGACAAGAATGTTTGACCATCAAAATAACAGTGAAACCAGATGTTTTTCTTTTGTCATTTACAGTTTCCACAATGGTCTCATATGCAGCATCTCAGTTAGTGTTCTTAATCCTCAGTGAGCACTGGGGTAAGGATGCTCACTGTCTCCACTTCAGAAAATGAAATGGATTGGAGAGTTGAAGGCTATTGATTGGTCTGGGTGTTCTAGGGGCCCATTCTGACCACTGGCTGCCTCTCTTTCTCTACCTAGTACTTTGGCAGCCCAAGGTCTGTCACCTCACGGTGTGACTTGAAGGCAAACCTCATCCGAAACGGCTGTGATGGTGAAATCGAGAGCCCGGCCAGTAGCACCCATATCCGGCGGAGCCTGCCACTCAGCAACAAAGGCTCCAGCACCATGGGCTCCGACGTCATCCAGATGATGCCACAGGAAGTCGCCCTAAACCTTCGGCCTGGTGAGTCTCCTGAGTCCTTCCCAGTGGGCTGGATGCTGTGTGTTCAGGGATGTCTTCAGGGAGTGAACCATGTTAACTTGGAAATGAGCCAGATCAGGCTGAGGGAGATCAGATCAGAGCTAGGAGATGCTATGGGAGACAAGGCTCAGACCGCAGGAAGCAGAGGATGAAGGGAATAGCTTTGCTATCTATCTATCTATCTATCTATCTATCTATCTATCTATCTATCCATATTCTAGCAGTACTGGAGTTTGAATTCAGTGCCTCATGTTTGACAAACATTGCTGTACCACTCGAGCCACACCTCCAGCCCTGTATTTCCCTTGGTTATTTTTTGAGAGAGGATCTTGCTTACCACCTAGGTAGAAACCTAAGCATGCCTACGCCACTTACTTTTCAGCTTCCCATCATTGCTGGGATGTCAGGCACACACCAGTGTCCAGCTTATCTCTGTGGAGATAGCCTCATAGCCTTTTCTGCCTGCGTTGGCCCGGCACTGTGTTCCTGCCAGTCTCGGCTTTCCATGTATCCTGGGATGACAAGCCCCTGCAACTGTGTGTAGTAGTCAGTGGAGAAGGGGTCTCAAAGACTTTCCTACTTGAGCTGGCCACTAGCCACAATCAATCCTTCAGATCTCAGCTTCCCAAGTAGTATGGCAGGTATGAGCCACCAGCCCCTACTTTTCCGTGCTATTTAAAAAAAACATGTGGTGGGGTAATTTCCTGGCAGGTAAGAGACTCTGAGTTTAATCCTTAGCTCTGCTAAAATCAAGCCAAAACAAATAGCCACAACAACAGAAACTCAAAATTATGGTAGAAGATCTAAAACATAAAATTTAAAATATTCTAACCAGCTTAAGTATCCAGTCTACTGTGCTACGTCATCTCCATTACCTACCTCCAGAACTTTCCCTTCATCTCATGCAGAACTCTAACCATTGGATCATAGCTCCTCTTTCCCTTAGAGTAGATGGTGGTAATACACGGAAACGAACCACTTTTGTACTCCCACTATTTGTTGAATGCCTGTGGTTCCCAGGGAGCTAATCCTATTATGTACTTAGGGAACATGTATAAGTGCACGTGGGGTTTGATCCTACACCTCTGGAACCACAGGCCCCTGGTGGGTCCTCGCTGGTGACTGTCATTGAATTCTGTGCTGCACATCACGTCCGCTGTCAAGGGCAACTGTGGGTATGGATCGACTGGAGAGCAGCACATTTGGGACAAGGCAGATTTTTTTTTTCAAGTTTCATTGATCTTTTTTTAATTTTTGCTTTTTCATCTATCCCATTGTTTAGAGAGCTGATGGCATTAATGATTTCTAGATGGTTGTTTAGGATTTGGGACAGCTTGGAGCAGGCCTGGGTTCCAGCTCTAGATCTCTGCTTAGCTTGGGGGCTCTGGGTAGGCTATTCTAACCCTTGGAATCTAAAGGTTTTGCAACCCACATTCTTCACGGGCACACGCAGAAGCTTATGTGACTTTGTTGTTTTTTTTTTTTTTTTGGGTCCGGTAGTGGGGCCTGAACTCTGGGCCTGGGCGCTGTCCCTCAGCTCTTCAGCTCAAGGCTAGCGCTCTACCACTTGAGCCACAGCGCCACTTCTGGCTTTTTCCTTTTGTTTATGTGGTGCTGAGGAATCGAACCGAGGGCCTCAGGCATGCAAGGCAAGCGCTCTACCACTGAGCCATCTTCCCAGCCCCGTGACTTTGTTATTGTCAGTGTCCATGTGGGTGTGGGGCTCACTGGATGGGATGCAGTGGGGTGCACATGGTGGACACTCTGTAAAGCTCCTTGTTGTTGTAGCTATTGTTATTACTGTACAGTTCTGGCCCTTCCTCCCTCCCGTCTCTTCCTTCCTATGTGCTGGTCCAAGAGCTTAAATTTAGGGCCTAGACAGTGTCCTTAAGCCTTTTTGTTTGTCCAAAGTAGGTGCTCTACCACTTGTACCACAGATCTACTTCTGGTTTTTTGGTAGTTAATGGGAACTAAGAGTCTCACAGACTTACCTGCCTGAGCAAACTTTGAACCATGATCTTAAATCTCAGCCTCCTGAGTAGCTGCGATTACAAGTATGAGCCACCAGTGCCCAGCGCATATATTAATTTCAAGAATGAACTCTGAGAAATGTGATTTTTTTTTAGAAATGGCTGATCTTGCCTGTTTGGATGATCATAAAACTAAAAAAACCAAAGAAGGGTATAATTAGGTTCTGCTAAGTAGAAAAGCCCAACAAAGTATTGGAAGGTAGCCATACCTCCTGCTAAGTAAGCTGCATGGTACAGTTTCCAGGCTTGGAAATATCGTGGAAACACGATCCTGTGCTTTCCACAGTGTGGTGCTGTGTGCAGGTCAGTCTTGTGTGAGCTTGGCCTGGAGACCCAGTGC
>NW_012267261.1:9406759-9414810 GCF_000151885.1 Dipodomys ordii
AGCTGAAGTGTGGATTATGAGGACCATCTGCAGAGAGAAGAGCTGTCAGCCCGCAGGGATGTGTGCAGAGGAAGGCTGCTGGGGACAGATCTGGGCATGTAGGCTAGTGTGTCACCAGCTGTGTGGTGAGAAGGCCTTTTACCCTGCTGGGTGCGTGGCAGGGCACCAGGTGAAAGTCTCAGGTGTGTGAGACTTTGTAGACATCACAGACATACCTGGAGAGTGCAGTGTGGCTGTGGAGGAGGAGGAAGGGAGGAGTGTGTCCAGATAAAGTGCATTATAGGTGGGAAGTGTGTCCAGACTTTGTCCTGGCAAGGCATGCTCCACACCTGCCATGCTGGGCCACTTCACTGTGTCCACACTGGGAGTTGGGAAGGAAGGTCCAGCTGACCTGTTCTATGAGTACCAAAGCCCATCTAGGAGTTTGTGGCATTTCAAATCAAACATGTTACTAATGGTGATAATAAAGCTTCATTCTAAGTGTGAATGATACTATTGGCTTTCTTAGACTTTTGTTTTGGAAAACTTACTTTTAACAGTTGTAGCCTTCCTGTGGTAAGGTGTGTGTGTGTGTGTGTGTGTGAGATAGAGAGAGAGAGAGAGAGAGAGAGAGATCAATTTCTCAGAACAATGTCAAGAGATTCCTTACACTGGGTATCAGTGGCTCATGCTTGTAATCCTAGCTACTCAGGAGGCTGAGATCTGAAGATCATGGTTCAAAGCCAGCCTGGGCAGAAAAGTCCAACTTATCTCCAACTACCCACCAAAAAGCCAGAAGTGGATCTGTGGTATAAATGGTAGTCAGCCTTGAGCTAAAAGCTCAGGGACAGTGCCCGGGCCCTGAGTTCAAGCCCCAGAAGCAGCAGATGCAGCAAGAAATCCTTCACAGAGGCTGTAGAATTGGGAGACAATCTGCCTATGGAGAGGCCATGGGAGTTCTCCCCGACTCCTCCCCCGCCCCTCTGCTGCAGACATCCAAGAAGCAGGCCCTGTGGAGAGACCTGCCCTGTCTGTCTGACAGGAGCCAGAGACTCTGCAGCACTCCAGAAATTCATTCTGAAGGAAATCATGAACATTCTTTTGTTTGAGTCAGACTCAGATGGTTTTTAAAAATAGGCTCATACCAAGAGGGAACTCAAAGGGCATCCGTTTTGAGGTAGAAGGGCAATACAGGCAAAAACAAGTCAGGGGAAACAGGCTAGTAACCACCTCTTTGCCTATGCACAGTAATTACAATAATCCTGTGTCATCTGTATATGGAAACTGAGGCACAGGTTGTGCAGCTGGTTGAGGGAGAAAGCTGGAACTTCAGCTAAGATCTTAACATTATTGGATTCCTCTTCGTCTGGTTCATGAAGCAGGCCTTGTTTGTGTAGGAAAGGGATGTGGGATGGAGGACTGAGTCCTCTGTCCTGTAGGAACAGCAGGCTTTAGTGGTTGCGATCGCTGGCAAAGGTGCAGGATTGGCTGCTCGGATTGTGCAGCAGTGAGGGCTCCATGGCTCTGTACATCTACTACACACACAGAATCTATCTCAGTTTCAGTGTGCGTGGACAGTTCTGTTCTGGGATACATAGGATATTTCCTGATACACTCAGTAAGCCCAAGGCAGATTCAATTACCTGGTGGTATGAGTAGCAGCTTATAGTCAGTTCTAAGATACTTGTCTTCAGAAGTTCTGAAAGGATTGAGGAAACATTATCTTGGCTTGGATTCCCCAAGTTATTGTCCTTGATTTGGCCCTCTCTGTAAGCCCTGGAGGTAAGGGAGCAAAGGCCACACAGCTAGACTTCGACTTATCCTCTTGTTTTATTATTCTGAATGAATCCTTCTTTCTTCATCTGTTGGCTGTCTTATTGTAGAGCCAAAACCTATTTTCCTTGTAGCTGATAGACAGATATAGCAGTGTTTTACTTTTCTCTATTTTTCCCCTCCCATTTTCATTTCTTTTATTGACAGTACTGGGGTTTGAACTCAAGGACACATGCTTGCTTACTTGGTAGATGCTCTACCACTTGAGACCCTCCCTCCCTCTCTCCCTCCCTTCCTCCCTCCCTTCTTCCCTCTCTCCCTCCCTTCTTCCCTTCCTCCCTCACCCCCTCCCTTCCACCATATTTTCAGGCTTTTTTATTTTTAAGATAGTCCTTCCTTCCTTTCCAGGCATGAACTATGATCTTCCTATTTTACGTTTTCCACTGTAGCCAACATATGCTTATTCCATTGAGGTAAGAGTCTTACTAACTTTCTGCTCAGACTGGCCTCAAACCAAAGTCCTCCTGATCTCAGCTGCCTAAGCAGCTACGTTTATAGGCCTAAGCTACTGAGGCTCAGCTATGACTTTTGAATAAAGCTAAAGTTCAAAATCTGTGTTTTTGGTTTTATACGTATAATTTCTGATGATAATGAGTTCTATCTGGATGTTCCCAGATACACTTAAGAACAAAGTCCTCCTGAAGATCAACTGTCTGGGAAAAGAAATAGAGCCTGCCCTTTGGGATGTTTTAAGTGACTGTCTTCATCACCTGCCCTCCCTTGACCTGTTCATCTTCCCTTTTTCCACCTGGCTCTTACCTTCCTTGTTAACTGTTCCCTGCTTTCTGTTTCACACATGTACAGTTTCCCTCTGGGGCTGGAGAACCTAGGGCTTTACCCTCAGTGCCATATTATTCCCTTCTGGCACTCCAAGAAAAATCTTTCTTCTTGGAACCACTAAAATAAAGAGGTTGGTAGATCAGTTTTGAAAGAGTGAAAATCCACCCTTTCAGCTCCCAGCAAGTGTCTGTGGCTCCTAATGTGTGGCATTCTGTTGGCACAGGTGACCAGACTACTTTCCAGCTCCAAGTGCGCCAGGTGGAAGACTACCCTGTGGATCTGTACTACCTGATGGACCTTTCCCTCTCTATGAAGGACGACTTGGACAGCATTCGCAACCTGGGCACCAAGCTTGCCGAGGAGATGAGGAAGCTCACGAGCAACTTCCGGTTGGGTTTTGGGTCCTTTGTTGACAAGGACATCTCTCCTTTTTCCTACACAGCACCGAGGTACCAGACGAATCCATGCATTGGGTAAGTGGTCTGTTGTCTTTCTGTTTAGTACCTAAGAGTAGAGAAATAGCATAGGAGGAAAACCTTAGTCCCAAGATTTGAGAGATAAGGAAACTAAGGCTTAGAGAGAATAAATAACTTGCCCATGATTACACTCAAACAGGAACTTATAGACTTGGGATATGATTCCAGGCAGACTAGTTTGGCAGTGTGCATTCTCTTGAATAGAATGCCTGTGTTTGGTCCCTTCTAAGAAACTCTACCCGAGGCTGAGTAATAGCATATGCTGCAAACCCTGCCAGGCCTGCCATCTAGGGGCTTACCTGGGCTGTACTAAGATGCAATTCTTGAATATCTGTGGGTCTTTGAAAAGTTTAGCTTGTGTAAAACCTGATCTGTTTTCTTTGGTGCTCTCCCTTATGCGATGACTCAAGGATCCAGGCTCCTTCCATCCCATTATGTCACTTGTAGTTCTTGGCCTTCTGCTGGCATTGAGGGGAGGGGAGCTGTTTTGAATCCTGTGAGCCATCCTTTCCCTGCAGCTCATCTTTGGCAGCCTCAATAGCTCTTAGCACCTCTTCGGGCTGCGTAGGGCTGGGTGATCAGCAAAGTGGGAATGTTTTGGCGGCCTGTGTTCTTCGGAATCCTTCCTGGGCTGTTGTCTACTCTCCTAGGTCTTTTCCATGGGTGGGAAACCAACATAGTGATGGAGTAATAGGAAGACAGAAAAAGGTTTTAAATATAAATGGCCTCAGCCTCTAAGAGGAACTAGGGATCATCATTTATTGTGGAGTATGGCTTCTTCCTGCTCACAAGTGTCATTGACATTATTATCACTCCGTCCTGTCTCGTAGGCCCTTATCAGTTGAGTCAGCCACATCCAGACCAGATGTCTGCTTGGAGCTTGTTTTGTTTTGTTTTTAGTTTTGATGGGACTGAGGGTTGGACTCAAGGCCTTGCTACTTGCTGGGCAGATACTCTACTATTGGAACCACACCCCCCAGCCCTGTAGTTGGAGTCTTATTACTTATCAAGAGCCTTGGCCTCCTAACCAAAACATTTTTCATTTGGTCTGCACTAATGATTGTATTCCTTCCCCCACTTCTTCCACTTATCGGGCTTTATCTCCAGACGGATGGGGTGTGTCTCCACTGAGATGCTGGTTGGAAGCTGGCAGAGGATCAAGGACTGGCTGTGGGCACTGCTCAGCATGTGAATACCCGCGGCTATTCCACAGTGCTTATTCAGAGCTGGCTCTCTGAAGCTCTCCAGGGCAGAACCAGTTGCAGACAGTGAGATTCTTGACAGTGAATACCAGGCATCCTGAAAAGCTGCTTGTAACACAGGAAATCGAGTAAAGAATGGGAGTTTTGAAGGAAGCGTCAGGTCTAAGTTATGCAAATTTCTTTTCTCTAAGCTGAGAAGATACAAAGGGAGTCACTGTGTAGCTCAGTGAGCAGGCTCAGATTTCTTTGCCCACACAGCCCCGGTGTCCAGGGCATGCAGCATCCTGTGTCTCCTAAGAGTCCCTGCTGCTCCTTGAGGGGGAAAACAGTATTGACTGTGTAAAGTGACTGTTCCCTTAGCGGGCCCAGTCTGTGCAGATCCTTTCTGTTGTAATGGCATCCTGACTTACCAACGTTTACAAAGACAAGATTTAACCAAGAATAACCAGAAGAATTTCTAGGGTTTCTTCAAAAGGTAGGATTTCTGGGAAAGTCCCCGTAATTCCCCACCATTCCTTCCCTCTTAGCCTGCAGCTGGTCCATTTTGCTTGTTTTTACCCCATCCTTGGGCTTTATAGACCTGTGATTGGATTTCTATCTGACTGTCACTTCTTTCCTACTGAGGTGGAGAAAACCAGAGTGAACCCTTCCCAAGCCCTAGGCACCCTTCAGTTAGGTGTTTCTCTCCCAGGGCTATGGGACCAGCAGTGGCAGCTACCTGGGCATTTGGGGGATGGGAAACTTAGGGAAAGTGACATTACCACTACAGGACATCTTAGAGGAAAGAGATGCACTGGGAGCCGGGTGCTGGTGGCTCACGCCTGTAATCCTAGCTACTCAGGAGGCTGAGATCTGAGGATTGCGGTTCAAAGCCAGCCCGGGCAGGAGAGACCGTGAGACTTATCTCCAATAAACCACCAGAAAACCGGAAGTGGCGCTGTAGCTCAAGTGGTAGAGCGCTTGCCTTGAGCTGAAGAGCTGAGGGACAGTGCCCAGGCCCAGAGTTCAAGCCCCACGACCGAAAAAAAAAAAAAAAAAGAGATGCACTGGGGGCTTTCTTTAGACTTGTCTCTCCTTTCTCTGCTCCAGATGTTTCTTTATGGGATGGAAATCGTGGATTCATAGCATCCCATCTTAGCATGCACCAGAAGTGCCAAGTCTGAAGTACAAGGGCTGCCATGGGGATTAAAAAGGCATAGAGAAAAGCTCACACCTGTAATCCTAGCTACTCAAGAAGGCTGAGATCTGAGGATTCAACATCGGCAGGAAAGTTTGTGACAATCTTATTTCGTAACCTAACCACCAAAACACTGGAAAGGGAGCCGTGGCTCAACTAGTAGAGTGCCCAGTCTGGAGCAGAAAAGCTAAAGGATAACCCCAGCCCCGAGTTCAAGCCCCAGTACCCATCCGTCCCCTCAGCCCCCTAAAATAAGAAGGCATAGACTAACTTCAGCATCAGATTAAGGAATTGTTTAATTGAAAGGGTGATTCCATTACCTTCTGACTTCTTTGTGGTTGATTGAAAGTCTGCTTTTGCTGGGTTCAAAGCTAGCGGGGGCAGAGAAATCCTAGAGACTCTTACCTCTAACCAGCACAGAGTCAGAAGTAGGGGTGTGGCTCAAGTGGTATTGTGTCAGCCAAGTAAGAGTTCAAGCCTTGGTACTGGCATAAAAGCAGTTGCTGTGCTTCTCTCTAGAGGCTTTTGATATATTCTGTGATGTGGACTCCCTTATGTCTAGGTTGATAAACTTTTAAATATATTGTTCAAACTTGGTCAACTTGTTTCTTTTAAGAATATATCTTTTTTCTTGAAAATTCTGAGTTTATCTTGTTATTTTCTTTCTTCCATTCTTTCCATTCTCATCTGGACACTGTTAGGTATCCGTGGAAGCTTCTCACTGTAAATGTCCCGTGTTAGTTTTTCTCTGATAGTTTTAAAAGCCTCTCTGTGTCTGTCTCTCAGAGACATAATAGGCAATGTCTCCCAGCTTGCCACTTCATTCCCCAGTTTTAGTGTAACCTATATACGGAAATTTCATTTCTTAACTTCAGTGACTGTATTTTTTATTTCTCTAATTTTTATTTGGTTCTTTTCTAGACTCCTCCTCCTCTTCCTCCTCTTCTTCTCCTTTTTATTTCTAGAGTTTGGTTTTGGTTTCCATTTTTGTTTGTTTTATTTTTCTAACATTCTGTCTGGCCTTTGGCTTCTGTTCCTGCTGGATGCTTTAAATACCCTTGTAAGAATTTTAGGCCGCTCTGTGCTGTTTCCTTCAGGGTGTTGGGTTTGCTGACATTCCTGCATGGTGGTTTGTTTCTCCTGGGGTTTATAATGCTTTTATTAGCTCATCTTCATTGGAGGCTGTTTCCCATCTGACGCTCATGTGCTCTGGCATGCTGGCTTCCTGCAGAAAAACTTTACCGTTTTCTGCTGCTGGGAACCTTCTATGTTCACTGTTTTCCTTTAATTCACAATTGGGGGTTCCTTCACCATAAAAGTTGTGAATTCTGATAGTCCAGGCCTGGTGGATATATGATTCTTATTGTGCTCAGCATGGACCGGTAGTAAGCTTCCTTGCCTCTTTCCCAGGCCATGGATGGAGAATTTCTGCTTCTGGTTTTGTGAGTGGCAGCTCTTTGAGTTCAGCTGTATGCAGAGAGTCCTGTTACAGCTCTGGGCCTTGTTCAGGTTGGAAGTTTATCATCTGTGCCTGATACACCCCTGTTGTACATGCTGTGTAATGTCCTGCACAGTGTGGACGCCTTGCCTGAGTTGCACACACAGCTCTCCCCGCCCACCCATGTGCTCCCCAGTCCATTCATTGTTGAGTGGCTTCCTCTCCAATTCTGGCATCTGGGATTTCCCTCCTAAGCTTCCAGGCCTGGCGTTCTATTTAAAATGTTAAATTATATTTCATGCAGAAGTTCTCTATGTTTAGGCTAAGATGAGAACCTGCTCACATAAGCTCAATCCAATTTTATCTTGAAAATTAAATTGTTTCAAGGATTTGCCTAGACTTAGTAATGTTCAAATTGGATTTGCTTTACACACACACACACACACACACACACACACACTCACACACACACACACTCTCTCTCTCTCTCTCTCTCTTTCTTTCTCTCTCTCTCTCTCGCTTGCCCAGCTCTTTAATCATACATTTTTTTTCTTGTTAGTTAATAATATTTAACTTAGTAATTCCTTATGAATGGCTCTTACCTGGGAGCCTATAAACACTGGGTGGGTTCTCTCTTGGCAGGAGACCCCAAAACAACCAGGTCTGAAGGCCACTCAGCAATTCCATGGGCTTGGCCGGGTACCTAGTCACAGGGACATCCTATTCAGTTAACATCTATGTGACAGCTGTTTTTTCTTCTTAATAAGAATCATCCCTGATTTGGTTCCAGTAAATTTGGTATAATTAAAATGCCTTTCTGGAAAACATAACCTTTTTCTCCCTTTTTTTTTGGGGGGGGGGGAGGATATTGGCATTTGAACTCAGTCTTGTGCTTGGTAGGCTGGTGCTTTTCCATTTGAGCCATGCCTCTTTCCCTATTTTTTTTTGTCGGTCATGGGGCTTGAACTCTGTTCCTGGGCACTGTCCCTCAGCTCTTCAGCTCAAGGCTAGCGCTCTACCACTTGAGCCACAGCACCACTTCCAGTTTCCTTGTGATTTATTGGAGATAAGAGTCTGACAGACTTTTGTTCCCCTGGCTGGATTTGAACCACGATCCTCAGATCTCAGCTTCTTGAGTACCTAGGATTATAGGCGTGAGCCACCGA
>NW_012267261.1:9415480-9446327 GCF_000151885.1 Dipodomys ordii
GCGCGCGCGCGCGCGCTGTGGATGGAGCCTCAGCCTGTTCTTTCAGAGAGAATGTAATTTCTACCACTGTGCTCTTTATGACCCAGAGTTACGCATTCAGAAAGAATCTGCTGTGTCCAAGCATAGGGTATTTGTGAATCTGTGGAGAAGTGAGACACAGAGGAGAGGCAGACAGGTAAGGTGTAGTTGCTGTTGCCTGTCTACTGGGAAGAGGTGGTGGCTTGTTGTGAAGGCTCTGGTGTGGTATTGTGACTGTAGTGGATGGAGCTGGGATTGGCAAAGATTGGCTTTTCACAGAGGAAGGGAGCCTGCCCAAACCTGCCCTGGCCGGGCTAGTTGTGGCTTCTCTAGCAGTTGCTAAGCCTGTTGCTCTTCCCAGGCACAGGCAGATTACAAAGGCTTTCCTTCTCCAGGGCTTCTCTGATGCTGCTTACTTCTCATTACATCCTTTATAGGGATGAAGACCCTGTCTCTCTGGGCCAGGTTCCTGCCACTCTTCCTCTTGCCTGTCCTCATCCCTTGCCCTCTGTCTGCAGACCCACCAGCCCTGCTTAATCTCCTGCGACAGGCTCTCATGTGCTCTTCTCTGGCTGCCATATTCTTCTTTCTCCTCCTATCCCTTCTGCACCCATCTATAAATAAGTGAGACAAAATAGAAAATAGAGATAACCAATAAACTAAATCTTGACTCTTTGTAAAGATCAACCAAACAATAAGCTTTCTTCTAACAAAGCCTTTCTGCCTATTTCATAGCTATTGAGCAAGCTGAAGCTCCTAGAACTGTTGTTAGGAACTAACTTCCTCCAGGAATAGAGCCTCCTGTGGTCTCCACAGAAGACTAAAAAGAGGAACTTGTTTAATATTATAGGAAAAAGGCCTGAAAGTAATCTGCTGTTGACATGTAGTACTTCCTTCTTTCTAAGTTTCAGATACCATTTCCTATTTACTAATGCTTAGTTACTAAATGATATCTATGGCATGTAAAAGAATGGTTTAACTGTCTTCTGGTGGCTCATGCCTGTAATCTCAGCTACTTAGTAAGTTGAGATCTGAGGATTGTGGCTCAAAGCCAGCCGAGGCAGGAAAGTCTGTGAGATTTTTTTTTTTTTGGTCCAGTCCTGGGACCTGAACTCTGGGCCTGAGTGCTGTCCCTCAGCTCTTCAGCTCAAGGCTAGCGCTCTACCACTTGAGCCCCAGCACCACTTCCGGCTTTTTTCTTTTGCTTATGTGGTGCTGAGGAATCGAACCCAGGGCCTCAGGCATGTAAGGCAAGTGCTCTACAACTGAGCCACCTTTCCAGACCAGTCTGTGAGATTTTTATTTTCAGTTAACCAGGCAAAAGCTACAAGTGGTGCTCAAGTGGTAGAGCACCAGCCTTGAGCAAAATAGCTAAGGGACAGAGCTCAGACCCTGAGTTCAAACCCTAGTACTGCCACAGACACATTAAAAGGGGCAGTTAATCTGTATAAACTAGTGAAGCAGAATGAATATTTTCATTCTGGTTCATGTGCTGCTATGTCTTGTTGGTGAGCATAAGAAACATAAAAAAGGTGGTGGCATCATTTGTCATGTTAATAGGAGAGGCTCAATTCCTAGAGCAAGTCTGCTCACATTGCCCACCATAGACATTGCCAACTTCTCCATACCATTGGTCTCACTAATCTTTCAAAGCTGTCACCAGGTCTTCCTCTATCCAGAGGAGTCTATTATAATGCCTACTTCCTTATACCCATTTATCCACACCAGGCATTTCTGTGATATATGCAATGTGCTCACCATTAGGATTGGAGGTTAATGTTTAGGTTATTTATCTTTATATATCTTTATATATAGGTTATTTATCTGTCCCAGGGCAGGTGGTAAATTCTGGATGCTGGGTAAATTCTGGTGCCCCCCACAACACTCATACTCCCCCGGATACTTGCATAAGGATGTAGAGACAAGCTGGGCATCAGTGGCTCACGTCTATAATCCTAGCTACTCAGAAGGCTGAGATCAAAGGATTGTGATTCAAAGCCAGCCTGGACAGGAAAGTCCGTGAGACTCCTATCTCCAATTAACCACCAAAAAGCTGGAATTGGAGCTGTAATTCAAGTGGTAGAGTGCTAGTCTTGAGCAAAAAAACAATAAACAAACAAAAACAAACAAAAAACACCTCAGGAACAGTGTCTAGTCCCCGAGTTCTGGGCCTGGTCCTGGGGGACCAGCAAAAAGTAAAAAAATACAATAAAGGATCTAGAGATAGTATAGGAAAGTGACTCTCTTCTTCTTTCTTGCTAGTTACAAGTTATTTCCAAACTGCGTCCCATCCTTTGGGTTCCGCCATCTGCTACCTCTCACAGACAGAGTGGACAGCTTCAATGAGGAAGTTCGGAAACAGAGGGTGTCCAGGAACCGCGATGCGCCCGAGGGGGGCTTTGATGCAATCCTCCAGGCCGCTGTCTGCAAGGTAACTGTTCTTCCTGGTCCTGGGTCTTTACAGGAGGTCAAGGTAGAGAGTCTCTGTGTGGGTGTGGCATTTCCTGTAGGAGGTGACAGATGATGAACTACCTCAGCATGTGGCTGTGGTCCACTCTGGCATCCAAATGTAAGCTTTGTGGCCACCTGGGGAGATGTCCAGCTTTCAGGCCAGCTGGAGCTTAGGCTTGGCTTGAGCAGGCATGTGCCCTCTGTGTCAGGATGAGGTTGTTCAGGGGACACGTGTCTTTGCCAGAGATTGGCTGTTCTATGCTTACACACTTGACTTTTTTGCTTTTTTGCTTTTTTTTTTTCCAGGAGAAAAGCAGTGTAAAAGTCAAGCCATAGACATAGAATCACATAGAATTTTCTGGCCTAATTTTGTTAGACTTTCAATATTGTCCTATTGGGGATCCCAGGTGAAAAAATGGAATTGTGTGACCCCTCTGATTTGTTTTCTTCTGTTTCTTTATAACACATAAATCCGGAGGAAATGAACTCATACTTTTTTAAAAAAAGATTCTGATTAAAGAAATGTATAAATGCAATATTGCTATTGACTTACCCTTAAAATAATTTTCTCTGGGTGCTAGTGGTTTGTGCCTGTAATCCTAGCTATTCAGGAGGATGAGATCTGAGAATTGTGGTTCAAAGCCAGCCCAGCAGAAAAGTTCATGAGACTCCTAATTTAGCCACCAAAAAGCTAGAAGTGGAGCTGTGACTTAAGTGGTAGAGTGCCAGCATTGAGTGAAAAGAAAGCTTGGGGAAAGCACTCAGGCCCTGAATTCAAGAATTCAAGTCCCAGGACTGGTGTGTGTACACACACACACACACACACACACACACACACACACACACACACACACACACACACACACACACACACTACTGTCAAAACAAAGCAATTGACAACAAAACATAAAAATAACCATTCAAGGGGCTGGGAAGGTGGCTTAGTGGTAGAGTGCATGCCTTGCGTGCCAGAGGCCCTGGTTCGATTCCTCAATACCACATAAGCAAAAAGAAAAAAAGCTGGAAGTGGCGCTGTGGCTCAAGTGGCAGAGTGCTAGCCTTGAGCTGAAGAGCTGAGGGACAGTGCCCAGGCCCAGAGTTCAGGCTCCATGACCGGATCAAAAAAAACAGAAAAACAGACAAAAAAAAAAACAAACCATTCAAGTTCCTGATAGCAACACATATTTTTCAATTTTGCAATCTTTCTAGTGCATATACTTAGCATTTTCCACAAACTCATCATGTTTTATGTATAAATGGTAATGCTTTCTTGAAAATCCAGGCAAGTTCAGTGAGGTGGTTAGGAATGCTTCTGTTTGGGAGGGCAGGAAAGAGGTGAGAACCTATTGCAGAGGTTGCACATGGTGGCTGCTACAGAAATGCTCAGTGAACAGCTCTGAATTGTATGCACTACCATAGTTTCTGAGCTCAGCAAGTTTGTGTTCAGTGCATTATACATGCATCCTAGATATGTATGAGAAGGGAGCTACAATGTCCTTTCTGAAATAAGAAACCCCACATGGTAGTCAGAGATGGGGAAGGGAAAGGAAAAGACAGAGGAAGCAGCATATGCCCTTGCGGTCCTCTGACGTCCCTCCATCCTGCCATCACTGAGTCTTGTCCCTCCTGGAGTGGGAATCCCGGTGGCTCTCCATCCAGGGTGGCTGCTGGCCAGAAACACATGGTTTGGTTCACATGTCTGTGTTTTTTTTAGCAGTCTGAATGCCAGATGGAACACAGCTAGAATGTGTTTATCTCTGAGCTTCTTAACTGTGTCACAAAATAGCTTACAGATGTATTCCAGAAAGAATATTTGATTCTATTTTTGCCAGTCCTGAGACTCGAACTCTGGGCCTGGGCACTGTCCATGAACTTCTTTTGCTCAAGGCTAGCACTCTACCACTTGAGGCACAGAGCACTTCCTGCCTTTTCTGAGTGGTTTAGATGAAAGCCTCACAGACTTTCTGCCTGGGCTGGCTTTGAACCACGATCCTCAGATCTCACCCTTTTGAGTAGCTAGGATTACAGGCATGAGTCACTGACACCTGGCATCTTAGATATTTTTACTGGCATTTAGATCCTAGGAGGTGATGTCTTCACAGACATCTAGCCAATATCTACATGTTGGCCTGGCAGAAAATAGTTCAGAAAATGTAAGATTCCTCTCATCTACCTACCTGGAGAATTTTACATATTTTTCTTCTTTGGGGGGAGGAAGCCATCTTTAAATAAAGGCTTCTTGGGTCGGGAAAGGGAACCTAGTTAGAAGCCTAAGCATGTCCTACTACATTACTTCTACTAGATTAATTGGAACAACTTGATTGCTTGGGCCATAGTGATCTAGTGGACTGATGGGTCCACTCTCATGCCTGAAAAATCTCCCTATACTATCTCAGATGGATGGAGTATCCTACCCTTTGAAATTGTATATTTCAGGGGATTTTAACGGATTTCTCCAACTCATTGCCAGAAACTGGTAAATTATTGTTGACTGAGAAACATTTTATGAGTGTGTGGATTTCAGATTTATACCATTTGAAGTTTCTACTGAGGTCTTTGTCACCAGGAATGCATGGAAAGTTAATGATGGCTTTGAATCATGCGGTCTGCTAGCGACCAGCTTCATTTTTCTCCTTTCCTTTTCCTTTGTGCTACTACACACTATATTTACATAGGAATCATTTCTAAGTCACTTGGAACCATTTGTTTATAATAAATGTCATCTTTCCTGGTCCACACAAGCCTTAATTATGCTAGCAAAAAATTGGGAATTTGTCAGGGACTATCTTTTTGTAACAGACTGGGACAACCATGCCATTAGAGCTAATGACTTGAATAATAACTTGAGACAAATTAAGGCCGGAATGTGGAAAGCAAGTTTATAAAACAGTATGGACAGGATGATCCTGTTTAGCAAATAAAAGAAAGAAAAAAATATGGAACATATTTAAAGCAGGGAGGCTGTGGCTCACACCTGTAATCCTACCTACTGTGGAGACTGGGATCCGAGGCTCAAGCCCAGACAAGAAAGTCTATTAGACTCTAATCTTTGATTAATTACCAAAATGTAGGAAGTGGGGATGTGGCTTAAGTGGTATAATGCCAACTTTGAGATAAAACCTAAATAAAAACACAAGGCCCTGAGTTCAAGTCCCAGCACTAGACTAAAGCAGTTTTCTTAGGAGATAGAATTATAAGTTACTTAAATCTTTTTAATTTGGCTACATTTCCATTATGAACATTATGATTTTTTAAATTATGAAGCATTTAATAAAGTGGGAAGAATAGTGAAATTAAACCTCGTGTTCATCCTTAATGATTACCCCTCAAATGTCATTTGCACTGAAGCATTGCTTACTTTGTTTAATGAGTTTTCTGCCTACCCCTGACTGCCCAGATTACAGGCCCTCCACCTTAGTGCTGCAAACTGGTGTAACAGGGGGGGAAAGGCCTTCAATCTCCAGTACTGGCTGGGTATTTTCTAAGGCTGGAGTTGCTTAGACAGTGCCCGCCACAGTGCTGCCTGCTCTGCTTCCTCTGGCCCTGGCCCCGTGGAGCTAGAGCTGAGCTCACAGTGCCATGAGGAGCTGTTTGCACTGATTTTGTTCTCACTCTACTTCCCCTGGGTTGGACTATAGGTTATTGATTTGTGTGACTTCTCAATCTGAAACCAGCCATTCACGTGACTGACTTAACTCCTGTCTCTATAGCCTGCTCTGTGTTTCTTGGAAAGCTGTTCTTTGCAAAACGGAATCTACCTGTTTCTATTTAGGATTTTATTTTGTATAAATAAAATGAGTGGTGGTTTTGAGTTGCTTTATTTCCCCCCAGCTGCCCTCATTGCTGTGAGAAAGCAGTTTGGCAGCATCTATAGCTAAAGGAGACATTCTCACCCAGGCAGGTACTTTTGGTAGTGCCCTATTCCCAACAAGTTTGGAGATGAATGCCATTACCCCTCATGTCTCTACCCAGAAGCCCATGGTTGGGCCTTGTTTATACTTTGTCTTGGTCAGAATAATGGCTTTTCCCATTCCTAGTTTTATTGTTCCCATAGGACTTTTAGAAGTTGACTCTCAGTTGTTTGTTCTGAGATTGCACAGGTGAGGTGTGATATATATACTGGCTGGAACTGAGGCTGCTTTTCTAGTCTTTCAAGGAAGTACCTTGGGCTTCCAGAGGACTAGGGGTGGGGGGGGTAGGGGGAGGAGCCAAGGGACTTTGGGTTCCAAGCTGCCAGTCACCACCTAGCTGTTGTCATGAGTTTGAGGTTAGGAACATAAAATCTCTACGGGCTGCTTTGTCCCATCAGATCTGTGCAGCCCAGCACATTGCTTGGTTTGCCCAGCCTCTCACACACCAGCATTTAGCCCTCATAGTCTTTAGATATTCTTTCCATTTTAACATTTTAGTTTTGATTCTCCAACTTCGCATTGAGCGTTAAGTTTCTGCATCATTTCTGTCCTCTCAGAAATAGATGAACAAATCTTAAAGCAAATGAAGTTGCTTTGCTTGAATGAAAACATTTTTTTTTAATGTGGATGGAGTCCTGTATTCCTTTGCTGGTAAGAAGATCCTAGTCTAAAATAGAGACCACATCTCCTGAGGCTGATGGGACCACTCTGTGCAGGAAAACAAGTTATGTGGGCCTCAAGAAATTAAAGTAATTGCTCTGCTCACTTGACTCAATCTGGTTCACTTGAAAGCCCATTCTCTTTCTGGTCCCAGGGACCAGGTACATTGGGAAGTAGCAGTGGTACAGTGTAGAGCAAGGACACCGGGTTTAGAGTCCTTTTGTCCTGCCCTGAGCTCCAATTCTGCTGCTGCCTACCAGCTCTGTGGATGCTGGTGGGCTTTCCCACCTACACATGCTCATTGGGAAAAGGCAGAGGGTGGAGCTGGAGGCAAGGGTGATCCCTGGGTGCCCTTCACCCATGCTGATTAACACTGCTTTCTACAAAGGACTTAAATTATAGCAACTCGACCCTTTCCATGCATGCATGCATAAGCCACTACTTGGGCTTCAACTTGGGGCTTAGGCACTGTCCCTTAGCTTTTGAACTCAAGGCTGGCACTCTACCACTTGAACCACGTAGCTCTTTTTCTGGCTTTTTGATGGTTTTAATTGGAGATAAGTCTTAACAGACTTTTCTGCACAGCTTGGCTTCCAACCTTGATCCTCAGATCTCAGCTACCGCTGCTCAGTGATCATCCTTTTCTGGCCCTCCTAACAGTAAGGCCCAGCTGGCTGTGAAGGGTTTCCTTTCTGTACCCTGCCGCTCACACTTTCCACAGTGTTGATTTGGTATCTTTGGACTTGTTGTCTGGTTCCTACTAGACTTTAGATGTGCGTAATTTTTTTCAAGTATGCATGAAGGGCTGTAGGAAATTGCCCTCTTTTCCCCCACAGCACACACATCTAGGGCCTTGGCGTGCTTGGAGAGACTCCTCCACATGCTATCTGTTCTGGCCAGCTCTTGTTGCTTCTATGGGCAATCTCATCCCTGATTCACTTGCCCTTCCTTTGCTGCAGAGTCTCTGCAAAATACCATTGAAATGTTGGATTTCCTGAGGAGGTGCTTGCAGGTCAGGTGTGCAGAGTTTCACCTGTGTTCTCCACTGTCTAATGATGGTTTTCCTTGGCTCTCTGTGTTACAGATGGCAGTGGTAACAGGTGCTTTTGAATTATTCCACCAGCTTTGTCTCTAAGGTGACATCTCTAATCTGTGACCCAGCGGTTCTCTATGCTGCGGGCTTCACTGCCTTGCCAACAGCTAGCTGCCTATCCTCAGGTAGGGTCAGGAACTGGCTGGATTCCTCCTCGGTGTTGTCAGCTAGGCATGGTGAGAGTATGTATCCTTTAACCGTGTAGGTAAACCAACTGCTCCCAGCCTTGCTTCTGCCCTGGGAGACATCTGCACAGGCAGACAGCTTCACTCACTGCCATGGCAGTGAAGAGTTAGGCCTGGGGAAAGGCCATCTCTCAGTCTCCACCCAGTGTCCTCTGCGTTCAGACTTGAATGACCTCTGGTCAGCTGCCCTGACTCCTGCCAGGTCCTTTGCACATGTTGTTTCCTCCCTTGTAGTCCTACTTTCCTGCCTCCTCCTCCTCCTGTTCTTCTTCCTCTTCCCAATAGAATTTATTTATTTAGTTTAGAGCAGTCTCTAGCCTTTCCTGGTCTGATTCTCCTGTACCATCAGCCTCCCTCACCAGTATGGGATATTGGTTCCAGTCAATGAGCAGTGTTGGTCAACCGGAGTCTGTCATTTACTTTAGGGTTCATCGACCTTGGTGGCTGGTATCCATCCTGTAGATTTTAGCAAATGTATAACTGCATGTGTCACACTGTGTACAGGGTGGTTCCCCTACTCTGAAAGCCCACGGTGATTAGATTTTTATCCCTCCCTTCTTCCTCCAATTCTGCGATTACCTCCCCCCTCCCCCACAATCTAACCTCTGCCTCCATGTGCAGATCTCCACTTAATTGTGTCAAGAAACCTCCCTGACTGAGCATCTAGACTAGGTCCAGGTCCCCAGGGACAGGTCCTTGGTCATGTCTACCCTAGGTATGATGTTATTTTTATTTGTGTTCTTCCCCATGGAGATAGTAAAATCCCCAAAAGGCAAGGACTATGTCTCTTTTCTGAGTCCTCAGCACGAAGCTTCCTACCTGGCACACAACTGGTCTGCATTAAGCATCTGGTGAACAAACAAATGCCTTTGTGCTTCTGAAGTTCAGGAGCTCCCAGGGCCTCATACTATACACTGTACACTCTCCCATCATACCTCGCTGCCTCTGTGTCTAAGGAGTTTCAAGTATATCCTTTGACTTCAAACCCCACATGCTGTTTCTAGGTTTCATCTCAGTGGCAAGAATGGTGAAGCAAAGTAAAAAAAAAATGAGAAAAAGTGCCTGTCCTTGGGGTTGTAGGAGGTAGATAAAGCAACCTATTTGTAAACATTACGTTGACCCATATAAAATTATTGACATTTGACTGTTAATAGCATATGATATTTACCTATTGGTGTTTTTCTTCTATAAAATGGACCCCTCCCTCCTTCCTTCCCTTTCTCCCTTCCTTCCTTTTCCTTTCCTCCCTTCTTTCTTCCATTCTTTTCTCCTTCCTTCTGCAGTGCTAGGACCCAAACCCAGAGCCTTGCCCATGCTAGGAAGGGACTCTGTCTCTGTGCTATATCCTTAGCCCCCCTAGATAGAAAATTCATATGGCTTTTTTGTATGCTGGGCTTGAACTCAGGGTTTAGATGCTGCCCCTTAGCTTTTTCTCAAGGATGGTGCTAGACCATTTGAGCCACAGCTCCATTTCTGGCTTTTTGTGGTTAATTGGAGCTAAGAGTTTCACAGACTTTCTTGCCGAGGCTGGTGCCAAACTGTGATCCTCAGGTCTCAGCCTCCTGATTAGCTAGGATTACAGGTGTGAGCCACTGGTGCTTGTCTTCACATTCTGGCAATTATCTTCAGTTCAGATTGGACCCTGCTCACACAAGAATGGACAGAGGTCACACTAGAAATGTCTTGAGTTTAAGCTTGAGAATGCATTCATACCCTGAGTCACAGAATGAAATTTCTTTTCCCAAGCAAAGAAGTCCTACATTTTTGGCCTCATTAAGTTTAACCACAGAGCAGATTTTTTTTCAAAGTATGGGTAGAGACAGGAAAAAACAAACTATTAATGTGAACATGTTTATTGGCATAAAGTGATGAAAACAGGCTTGAATGTCATCATAATGCAGGAAGCCGATCTCAGAGTCTAACCTTGGTTTCCCTTGTATGCTGTGTTGGAATTAAGTCTCATTGGTTCCCCCAAGCTCAGATTTTTTTTAAATTTTATTTTATTTTTGTGAGTTGTAGGGCTTGAACTTAGGGCCTGGACATTGTCCCTGAACTTTTGTTCTCAAGGCTAGCACGCTACCACTTTGGGCCACAGCTCCACTTCTGGTTTTCTGGTGGTTAGAGATAAGAGTCTCATAGATATTCCTGGTCTGGCTGGCTTGGAACCTCAATCTTCAGATCTCAGCCTCCTGAGTAGCTAGGATTGCAGGTGTGAGCCACTGATGCCCAGCCCAACCTCAGATTTTGATGTGGGATCTGCCATTAGCTGCTTAGGTTAGCCCCTTTACCTTCCCCCAATACCTGTTCTCTCTCAAAGGGCTTAACATAATGTTTTATTGTTAGAGTTGAAAGTTATTGAGACCTTATTGTGCACAAGATTCCCATTACCCCAGTAAGGTATTGTGAGAGGCACACAGTTGAGTAACCACAGCTCCTGCCCTCCACTCTCCACATGAAAGAGTGATGTGTGAAGTGAACGAAGTCTAGGGTGGAGGCAGTGTGTAGCCTCTGGGAGGACTGGGTCCATAGGAGCCAGTGGTTGAAATGGTAGTTAATAGTGCTCCTTGCTTACCCTGGTCTCATTGCTTCCCTGCAGGGCTTAAATGTTAATGATGTGGTCATTAACATTCCCTATGAGTTGAATGTGTTACAGGGCTGGCTGAGCTCTGTGCCAAGAAACACAGGCTTAATTCATTTAGTTCCCTGAAAGTGATTGTACTGTCCCCTTATGACAAGGAATAAGCTTAGGAAGTTTCTATGTAACTTTTCCATGGTCTTATAGCTAGAAATGACAGAGCCAGAGATGGAAGCTAGACCCATGTCCATAAATTAAGTGAACTTATCATTAACATTGGAGGGTCTGCTCTGTGTGTGTGTGTGTGTGTGTGTGTGTGTGTTTGCACGTGCACACGTGCAGTGGTATTGGGGCTAGAAATTAGGGCCTGGGTGCTGTCCTTCATCTTTTTCCCTTAAGATGGGTATTCTACCACATGTGCCATAGCTCCACTTCTGGCTTTTTGGTGGCTAACTGGAGACAAAAGCCTCACAGACTTTCTTGCCCAGGATGGCTTTGAACCATGATCCTCACATCTCGGCCTCTTAAATAGCTAGGATTACAGGTATGAGCTATGGGTACCCAAGCATCTGCTGTCTTTTGAAGTTGCAGAAGAACAGAGAAGTGGGAGGGGTGATTTTCCAAACACATCAACTCCTAATCCCAAGGACCATCACAATTACCCTCCTGACCCTGTTTGCCAACTGTAGCACAGGCTGAAATAATCCCAGGGCTTGTACTACTTGGTATGTGCTATTTGTCTCTGGAGCCAGGACCTCTCTGCTTATTAGGCACATTTGTACCATGACTGACAGTTCTTAGGATTTCCAGGGAACTATGGAAACCATAGGTCAGTGTGCTACTGGAGCGTGGGTGGCCGTTGGCATCCCTGTCTGTAAGATGTGCTCCCTGGCTTCTGCCTTGTCTTCCTCAGTTCTGAGGGGGACCTTTAAACTTTTGACTCTGCTCCAGTAGCTTTCTGGAGGGAGGGTGTTGTAAGCACTATCTCTGCATCAGTGAGTCAGATCAGCAAGCTACCCACATTAGCTCACTATGTTTTCTAGACAGCCTCCTGGACATGGTGCCCAGGCCCTCCCTGCACTCTCCATTGGGTGTGCTTAAGTGTGCGTCTTTCGCTTGCCACACTCTGCCTGTTATGTAAACACGGTACTACGAAGTGGAAGTGGGGACCTGCAGGCCAGATGACTGCGAGGCCACTGGAAGATTCAGCTGCCAGACATAGGCCATGAGCTCGGGGCCCAGGCAGAGAGCCCTGCTGGCCACCGTCCCAGCCCGGCTTTCCTCTGTGTAGGTCACACCACATGGGGTGGGAGTGGGGGTCTGTCTCTGCAGAGTCAGGGCTGAGTGGATTGTGCTGGGTGTGAAAATCACATCATCTCAGGAGATATACCATAAGAAAGATATCAGCTGATTGAGGCTGTCAGCTCAGAAGATGGAATCAACCCTTCTGCTTGGCCCAGGAGATGCACAAGGATGGCCATAGAAAAGTAGCTTAGAGTCCAAGGAAAAGAAGACTGGCTAACGGGGCAACTCAGCATCAGAACAGATGCCTGATGGGGCAGGCAGTGTGCAGGTCTGATACCACGAGTGCATGCCAGAGAAAGAAAACCTGCTCTCCAGGGAAGTTAGTTGAGAATTCCTTGGGCTTCCTTCCAAACTCCAGGTGTTACCTATTTCCCCCACGCCTGTTACTCAGTAACCTCCCTGGTGCTTTGCCTGCTTCATCCCTTTCCAACCTGTCTATCGTTCTTATCATGCCATTCTCTTAGCTGCCTTTGGATTTGGCCTCTGTGACCACGAACTCTTGCAAGCTTGCTTTGAGCTGGTGTCTAGGAAAATCTCTCCCTGGCTCCTGCCAGCTTCCCACAGAGCCATCTTTGTATTCTGGTAGGGGAGCTGCTCAGGGGACCCAGGGACACAGTGGGGATGGGGCCTTTAAGGACCTTCCTCTTGTCAGAGCTAGTGGTGTGCCTCTTCCCATCTCCAGGAAACTAAACTTCCCCACAGCTGGAAACTGGTGTCCTCAAACTAGAGAAACCAAGGCTTCTGTGCCCTGGCCGTCGGTTCCTCTCTCCTCAGGCCCAGGTTCTCTGGGACCAGCTGTTGGAGATCAACAGACATAGCATGTCCATCTGCACTCTTAGGAAGAGTCGGTTTTTGTTTTTGTTTTTTCTTAGACTTGGAAGGGTTTGGTCTCCCTTTCAGTTCCTAATTCTTTTTCAGGGGGTGCCAGAGAGTTGGTCAGATTTTAAGAAACCCAGGGGAAGAAATAGAGGCAACGGCCTGCTAGTTTTAAAAATGAAGGGGAGAGATGAGGGCCAAGTCTGGGAGTAGCAGGGTCAAGGGAAGGGCTAGAGTAACCGGGCCAATCACTTATTTTTAAGCACATGGGAAGGAACTGGGGAGACACTGGCTGGTGGAACATTCTCCACAGAGAGTGGGACTTTACTTAGAGAGGGAGGAGCTGTCCTTCCTTTGGGATAGTGAGATCAGAGGAGAGGGAAGAAAACTGGCTAGCTTGTTTGGGAAGGAGGAAGACACTGACTGTAAGGTGTCCTCACAGGGTAACAGAGATTTTAGGGACAGGTGAGGAGGGGTCTTGTCTCTCTGAGTGACAGATGAAATGAGGTCACCCCCTGAGGGACTGGGAAGACAAAAGGTGAAACAGACCTGGAGGTGAATTGGATACAGATCTGCTCAGCAGACAGAGAAGTAAGTGAACTGCAATCTTGGCTAGACACTGAATTTCTTGCTTAAGGCCAGTGAGTTTCTGTCTTGAGGGCTGGCCTTTGTCATATTTAACAAAATCAAATTTGTTTACCTGTTGTTTTTATTCAGAGACCTAAATAAATAGGTCTTTCTTTTTCATTTAAAACTTTTTAATAGAGAGGATATATGCAACATAAAATTTTTAAAGGAGATAAATGTTCCCCCTATCCTATAATCGAAATATAAGCTCCTGTGCTTCTGAATTATAGACATGAGAGGCTTTGTGGAAACACTGAAGATAACAAACATCAATTACTGAATGTTTACTACATTCCTGAGCACGCACTAGTTTCCTGGGCTCTGTGCTTCCTGTGTGTCATTTTGTTGACTTCCCTCAATAGCCCTATTTGATCAGAGTGGTTATTATCTCCTTTGTATAGATGAGGAAACTGAGATTGGCAAAGATGAAATAACTTGCCCAAGAATACAAAGGCAAAACAGATGTGAGGCTGGCTTGCCAGTCATCTGAGCCCAAACACATGGTGGTTGGTGGATAGTGGTCAGATACTCCTGCCAAGTAAGAGAATGTTTATATATGCTGTTCCCAGCACATTCCTGACTGCAAGTTCATGCAACGTTCTGTATTTAACTGACATTCTGAGCAGAGCAAGCCTTCCTTAAAACACACAATAAAAACTTGATAAAGGTATAATTGATAAGTAAGTATATATTACATATATCAAATGAGTAGGGATTACATTGTTTTTAGACAGTCTTATTGTTTTATAGCTGCTCTGGTCTTGAACTTGTGATCCTCTGGCCACAGCCTTCTGATAGCTGGGATCACAGGTATGTGATTGGCTCACTTTGGTAAATTTGCACATATGTGCACACTCAAGAAACCATCAACACAATCAAGAGAGTGAACATTTTATCCTTAACCATCCCCCAAAGTGTGCTTGTTCCCCTTCGTAGTTCTCCTTCCCCACTGCCCCAGGCAACCACAAATTTACTTTTTGTCACTGCACATTAGACTGTATTTGCTGAGGTTTTTCTCTCCACAATATATAATCTTTTTTGCCTGGCTTATTTCATTCTCATTCTATTATTGTGAGATTCCTTTATGTAGTTAAGTGCTCAACCCTTTTTTTTCCCTGAGAAGTACTGCATAGATACAGTAGCATTTGTTAGGATTGTATAGTGTAGAGCAGAGAGTCATTCACCTGCTGTCCTGAGAAAACCACTATAAATGCCCGTGTTCTTGCCTTTGCACGAATGTATGCCTTCTTTTCTATTGAGTCTGTACTTAGAGGAACATCTGTGCTAGATGTTTCACTTTTAAATTAACTTTCCTGATGGTTTCTTTTTGCTAGCAGCACTAGGGCCTGAACTCAGGTCCATCTGCTTGCTCTACAATGGAGTCACACCACGCCATTCCCCTCCCTCTATCCAGTGGTTTTCTAAAGTCTGTGTATCAGCAATCTATATTACACCTGTGTATTGGGCATCTTACATTTCTATAAGCAGCCCATGGATTTCACCTGCATTTAGAGTGTTAAGACCTTTTAATTTTAGCTTAATAGTCTGTAAGAGCATCTTGCAGTGGTTTTTAATTAATTCAGAGCTTTTAACCTGTTTGTAGCATAGGGATTCCTGTTCCTTAAGCTAATGCATCGCCTCTACACCAAGTCGTAAAAGGAGAGAAAAAATATAAAAGGTTTTCCTGCTCATTGAAGGTGATTATAGATTCCATTTATAGTTTCTTGTATATGACAAGTAATTTTTAATACCTTGTGTCTAAAAACCTAGTCCCAGCTCTGCAAAGTGGGCTTAGTGCCATTTTGCAAAGAAAAAGACAGGCTGTGAGAAGGGAGGCACAGATTCAGGGTTCCACAGTTGGGACAAAGTTTAAACTCCGAATCATCTATTCTATAGTTCATAGGCTCTGGCCTCCAAGGTATGTTCTGTTTTGTAGGTGAGTTATTTTTACTTCCTTTAGGAAAAAAAAATCTAGGTATGGTAGCACATATCTATAATCCCAGTACTCAAAGGTAAGATAGGACAATCCAGAGTTCGAGGCCAGCTGGAGCTATAAAACTCTGTCTTAAACACAATAATATTAGCCAGGCATAGGTGGCTTATACTTGTAATCCTGGCTACTCAGGAAGCTGAGATCTGAGGCTTGCAGTTTGAAGCTATCCCAGGCAGCATGGTCCATGAGACTTTTATCTCCAATTAACCATCCAAAAGCCAGAAGTAGAGCTGTGACTCAAGTGTAAAGTGCTAGCCTTGAACAGAAAAGCCCAGGCTTTGAGTTCAAGCTCCAGGACCGGCACAAAAAAAAGAAAGAAAGAAAAAGAAAAAGTGGGAAAATCCCTTTCCAACTATTGCTCCTAGTTCGAGCACGGAATACAGAACTTAAAATCTTCAAAATGGCTAACACTTCCAGCAGTCCGTAGGGAATTTATGTGTAATGTAAAAGCTCTATGAAGTCACCGCATGGGCTCTCCAAGCTGAAGGCCTGGGTGAATGAATAAGCATGTCTGGGCTCTTTCCAGCAGCTCAGCCTCTGGGCCAAGTTTGTTGCTCTGTTGACAACCATTGGCAGAACAAGAGCTCGCTTCAGAGAAAACAGGGATTACTATTCTGCTGTGGCACTCTTCACTTGTGGAGCTCTTTCCATTTCATATGTAGCCTTCCATTCCACAAACATTGGTTTTGCATCCAGCAGACATGAGTGGAGGACCTGCCATGTGCCAGCTCTCCGCTGAATTATCTCACTTATGATGTACACTCACGGCTTCCTCTCCCTATATGACTATGTGCTTGGTGAATGGGTAGTTTAGCTCTGGGGGTAACATTCTAGCCAGCCAGTCTGCCTTCTCTTACCCTTACTTGTTGGGTGGGCTGGTTACTTTATTTCTCTGAGCATCTGATCAACTATAAGATGGTAATCTACGCTTCTTGCCCTGGAGCCTGGAGGCCAAAAAGGAATGCCTAAACAGGAAGTGTCAGTGAAACCGGAGTCAGACCATCTTGATGGGGCTGGTAGGATTTTGAGCCTTTCACATGTAGTTGTCTGCTCATTGTCTGCAGTTGTCTGGGGTTCAAGGAGTGGAAGTTGCCTAGGCGGCAGCTGCAATCCTGCATGCTTCCTGCTCTCTTCATGGCCTCCTCCCTCCTATTTGAAATGTTCTGTCCAGGTGGCTTTTCTAATGATTTTCCTGTGATTTTTTTCATGTGTTAAATCTATAGATCAACTTTAGAGAAGCGTTATCTCAATACTGTTGACCTTTCCACTCATGAAAATGTTATCTCTGCACATTTATTTAGGTCACTGATTTTCTCTAAGTTTCTTAATACATTTGGTCAAATGAGAAATTAGTATTCTACTACAGTGGCTACAGTGTTTAGCAGATGGCTGTATTATGGTTGAAAAATGTAGCTAGTTTATGCACCCATACTCTCTCTCTCTCTCTCTCTCTCTCTCTCTCTCTCGTGTGTGTGTGTGTGTGTGTGTGTGTGTGTGTGTGTTGGGTAGGGTTATGGGTAGAGTTAGGATTCAGTATAGGATTAGGATTAAATCAGGATTAGGGTTAGTGTTAGGGTTAAGGGTAAGATTATGTTTAGTGTTTGGGTTAGGTGTAGGAATAAGGCTAGAAATAGGGTTTTGGTTAGTAGTTAGGGTAGCGTTACTATTTGGGCTAGTGGTATGGTTTGGTTAAGGGTATGATAGATTTAGGGGTTAGAATTAGGATAGGAGAGGTTTGGGATAAGGTACAGTTTGGGTTAGGAATAGGGATAGGGCAGGGGTTAGTATTTTGTTTAGGGATAGGGTTTTGTTAAGGGTAGGGATAGAATGAGGGATTGGGGTACTAGAGGATTTGGGTTAGCAGTCAGGTTAGGGGTAAGGTTAGGGTTTGGGCATGGTTTTGGTTAGGGTCTGGGTTAGGGTTAAGGTTATTATTTCAATTAGGGTTGAGCTCCACCATGAGTAATTTTGTCATTTCTTATTTGTATGGACCGTCTTGGTTTTTCATTCTAGATTTCTAATGTGTGCATACCTTGTTGTATGCCTTTTTCTTCGGTGATTTGTCAGTGTCCAGAACTTCCCCCTCTTCTGTGTCCTCTCTAGGAGGAAAACAGGAACCTAAAGCAAAGGGGAGACCTCTGACACAGACCCTGAGCACTGGTTCTTTCCTTCCTCCAACTTCGTCCGAGCATCTTCCTCATGCGTGTTTTGTGTAAGCCTCAGCGTCCTCTATCACTTCCTCCCTGACCTCATTACCTCAACATTGTCTTTGACTGGGAGCTCTTTAACTCATGCTTTAAAAAAAAATTTTTTTTTTGGCGGGCGTGGGGCTTGAACTCTGGGCCTGGGCGCTGTCCCTGTGCTCTTCAGCTCAAGGCGAGCACTCTACTGCTTGAGCCACAGCACCACTTCTGTTTTTCTGGTGGTTTATTGGAGATAAGAGTCTCACAGACTTTCCTACCTGGGCTGGCTTTGAGCTGTGATCCTCAGATCTCAGCCTCCTGAGTAACTAGGATTACAGGCGTGAGCCACCAGCACCAGGCTAAAAAAAATTTTTTTTATAGATACTTAACCTTTCATGGAACCTGGCATACAGTTGGAGATAACTAGTTGTATATTGGGTGAATGTTGTTTTTCTAGGAAACTGACTCCCTAAAAGATGAAGATCCATGCTCACAGTAGGTTTCTGGGTTTTCAGGCCTTATTGACTTCTTGTCAACCCCATTTTTCTCCCTTGTTGCTCTGATTTTTTTTCCTCTGTCCATTCTGCAGCTGCGATAAATATCATAGTTGGTTAGGCTGCCATAGCCATCTCTGAGATGATGAGTACAAGAGAATGATGCCCTTATACCCTCTCCTGCCATCAAGAGAGTGAGAACTTTTCATCTATAAGGCCTGTGAACCCAGCTCCTCAGTCAGTATCAAATATGCACATCAAACACCGTTTAAATCCTTCCTGTAACCAGGTACTGGTGGCTTATGCTTGTAATCCTAGCTGCTCAGGGGTCTGAGATCTGAGGATCCTGGTTCAAAGCCAGCTGGGCAGACAAATCCATGAGACTCTTCACTTAATCAACAAAAAGCCAGAGCCAGGCTCTGGTAGTTAATACTTGTAATCCTAGCTACTGAGGAAGCTGAGATCTGAGGATTGAGGTTCAAAGCCAGCCCGGGCAAGAAAGTCCATGAGACTCTTCAACAAACCACCTGAAGGCTGGAAGTGGCACTGTGGCTCAAGTAGTAGAGCATTCACCTTGAGCTGAAGAGTGCAGGGACAGCGCCCAGGCCCAGAGTTCAAGCCAAATGACAAAAAAAAACAAAGAAGCCAGAAATAGAGATGTGGCTCAAGTGGTAGAGCTCTAGCCTTGAACGAAAAAGTTAAAGGAGAATGAGAGGCCCTGAGTTCAAGCCCTAGTATCAGCATCAAATAAAATAAGAAGGTAAATAAATCCTTTTTTTAGTTCTTTCATTGCCAACATATGTAAGAAGGTATATCATACCCTAGTTTTTATTGCGCTGTATCTGTGTCTCCTATTCTTAATAGTAATTACTGGGAATGTTTTTGTGTAATTTTTTTTAATCAGTCGTGGGTCTTGAACTCAAGGCCTGGGTACTGTCCCTGAGCTTTTTTGCTCAAGGCTAGAGCTTTTTACTATTTTGAGCTACAATTCCACTTTTGGTTCTCTAGTGGTTAATTGAAGATAACAGTCTCACAGACTTTCTTAACCCAGGCTAGTTTCAAACCATAATCCTCAGATCTCAGCCTCCTAAGTAGTTAGGATTACAGATTTGAGCCACCAATGCCTGGCTTGTCTAATGCTTGGTCTATAGTGATTGGATATGAAAAATACAGATTGTATTTACCTGGGCCTCAGCCTATAGACTGGATTAGAGTCGTAGTATGAAGCAAGAAGAACAAGGTTGATCTGATGGACTGGACACTAAAGGGGTTTTGTTGTCAATCAGAAATAGAGTCTCTACCAAATCCTTGCAAGATGGTTCCAGCTTCAAGTCTCTTGAAAACTGTGTCTGGAGTGAGTTATGCCTGACACTTAACCATTCTCTTCCTTGAGCTCAGTCACATCAGGAGATGTGGCAGTTGGAGTGGGCTCAAGGTTGTTGTAGGGGGAGGAATAACAGGCCCTGAGTTGTAGCTGAAAGGAACAGGGATGGCAGAGGAAGCAGGGAAGGAAGGGATCCAGGCACAGGAGCTTGTGTGAGGACAGGCTCAGAGATTTGTGTCTGCACATCCAGGCTTCCCCAGTCTGGGCTGGGGACTGTTGGGACTTTGTGGAAACTTTCTCCAGTGTTCAGTGAATTGGCCCCAGGAACACAAGGCAGAGAAGAAGTGTCTTCTATAAACATGGAGCACTGGAGACGGCTGTGGTCTTGTCTGATGCCCCCTGGTGTAGACCTGGGCAGGAATGCTGCTGACCCCTCACCCCCGCCCCCATCTTTTGTCCTTCAGGAGAAGATTGGCTGGCGGAAAGATGCGTTGCACCTTCTGGTGTTCACAACAGATGATGTGCCCCACATCGCACTGGATGGGAAACTAGGAGGCCTGGTGCAGCCCCACGATGGCCAGTGCCACTTGAATGAGGCCAATGAATACACTGCATCCAACCAGATGGTGAGGTCCTGGCTGGGCTGTGGTGACCCCTACATCTGGTCCATTCCACTGACACCTCTCTTGGCCCTCAGCACTCACTGACTTTTGGTTTCATTCTTGGGAATGAGCGTTCTTCATTATTCTGTCTTCTCCAGCTGGGTTTCCAGAACTCCTTGTTGACTTAGAACATTTCTCTCTCTCTCCCTCTCTTCTCCCTCTCCCTCTCCCCTTCTCCCTTTCTCCCTCTCTCCCACTCCCCTTCTCTCCCTCTGTCTATCTGTCACACACACACACACACACACACTCTCTCTCTGTCTCTCTCTCTGTCTCTCTCTCTGTCTCTCTCTTGTTACAGGCTAAGACTTCCTGACTCCCAGTAGTGGCTCCCTGAAGCAGTGACTCCTTTATATCAGGTGTGGATGGCAGGAGTGGGAGGCCCCAGGAACTTTTCACTCCTACTAGTCCATGACTGTGACCATTGAATTAAAAAAGAAAGACCAGTCCATGACCTCCTCTATACTTATCATCTAGCCTCACCAACTACCAAAGTCCTGCCACACTGACTCAACAAACTTTATCAGGAATATAGATCCTCTTCTGTCCCAAATTCATTCAGTATCTAGTCAAAGAGAAGTTCTCAATTTTCTTTACTGGAAAACCACATTGTCTCTAGCTTTCAACTCATCAAGCCAGGGGGGAGTCTGGAGGAAGGTCTCATGCTATTGGGCCTCAGCTGACTGTGACCCCCTGAACTAGTCAGTAGCCCTTAAAATCCTTAGGGACCCCAGAAAGCTGCCTCCCACCTCCTCTCTCCTTCCTTGCTCACAGTTCATGCCCCAATTTTCAGTCCAGGTTTCAGTCCAATTTTCAGCCTCCTTTTCCCATTCTGAGCCATGAACAGGAATAGGGGATAGAAACTGACAGCTGAAAACCATTGGTATAGGAAAAGGAGAATAGGATAAAAGCCATAGGAAAGAGGAGGGGTAACAGGTGCTGGATGACAGTAGTAGGATATGGTCGCCATTCTCCCTGAGCCCTCATTTCCCCATCCTTGCTGAATGGACAGACACGTAGACCAGAGGCCCCAGTATTCATTCCTCACTCTGGGGTGTCTGGTAAGCACTTGAGGGCCATTTCTGTGAGGGTCTTTCCACACAGTCCCTTAGTTCAGGAACTGCTAATGGAGTTTGGTTATTATTGAAGGGATCTACCAAGCCACCTAAGAGAAATCTTACCTTCTTCTTGGCAAGTACCGAGCAGGTGGGCATGTGTTAGAGCAGGTGCTAGTATCTCAATGTATTGGAAGTGTTACATCCTTGATATTTGCCTTGGCCCTAGGACTACCCATCCCTTGCCCTTCTTGGAGAGAAGTTGGCAGAGAATAACATCAATCTCATCTTTGCTGTGACAAAAAACCACTATATGCTCTACAAGGTATGCCTGGAGGAACAAAGGGAGGCTGGTGGAAGATTGTGGGGACCCTGTTGACTGGCCGCTAAGATAAATGGGAGGCTAGCTGGGTGGTGGGAGGTGAGGATTATTCACATCCCTGCTCTGGGTGGGAGAGTGAGATTGTACTGTCTGGTTATAGTAGAAAAGAACACTAAGAAAACTTAAATGTTCACATAGCTAACACATGGTATCTAATCTGGTTGTGAGAAAACCCTTGAAAGGCCTATGAATTCCCATTTCAGATGGTGAAATGAAAACACAGGGATACACTCTAATAGGGAAGGAAAAGTTTTAATGAAATACAAAGAAAGGAACTGAGGCATCTGGGCATTTGCACAGGGAATCCAAGATTCCAGGTTAATGTCTTGTTACAGAGGATGGGAAACCAGGGGTGGCTGGGGACAAGAGACCCCAAATAAAGAGCCAATGCCCTAAAGAATAGAAAGGTCTGTATGAGTCTGTTCCGTGTAACTTTTCACCCAGTGGACCAGCATCTTTGGTTCCCCTGTGAACGTGCTGTCTGGCAATCACAGGGCTCACAGAGCTAAGTGTGAAGCTTTACATTGCAAGTGTAGGGACTCTGTCCACCAAAGACAGAGTCTTTGTCTGACGTTTTCTGAGGTTCCTACCCAAGGTCATCATTGGTGAACTCACGTCCTCCTGAGTTCTTGATCCATTTGACCTGAGGAAAATGGAGACAAATTGGCTCTCTTCTCTTTGTTTGGTGGAACATGTTAGGCTAAAGCTCATCAAACATTTTGCAAACTACATTTTTAGAGAAACCAATTACACACGTCATGACGGGTTTCCAGAAATTTCATGAGGGCAGTCCTTCTTGGCTTTAGCCATCCATCTTCAAACCCATATGCCTCTGGCTTGGGAGGGGCCCAGGCAGGCCAGGCAGGCTGAGGACAGTGACTGCTTCTGGCCCTGTCTATAGCCTGGCTTAGAAGCTGCATTAATGGAGGGAGACAGGCTGTACTTCAAGGCTGCTTGCTTGTCCCAGGACTGCTTGGCAGTATCCAGAGGTCCTATCTCAAGAGGGGTATACAGAAGACCTCTGAGAAGGTAGTCCCTGCTCCTGGAGGACAGTCTGAGTTGTCCTGTAGCTGGATCTGGGATTACGTAGAATGATGTCTAGAAAATCACCCAGGGCAATGAGTGCACCTTAGAGGATGGACTGTGAGAAGATGTCCATTGCACACCCGAGGAGATGTGTTCCTTAGGGCTTTCCACGTGGGGACAAGTCTTGCCAACTGTACTCTCCCATTCACGAGGGCTGGGTGTTCCGGGGCCCGCTGCGACAGCTCTGCCTCATACCAGTTCTTCTCGCCTCTCCTGGAGCCATCTTCTCCCATGGGGTGCCACCCCAGAGGGTGGTACAATATAGTGCTGGCCCTTAGGCTTCTCATTCATAGACCACAGAGTTCGTTTTGGTAGAATGGAAGGCAACATGGACCAGTTTCTTACCTTTTTTTTTTTTTTTTCTTCAAGAATTTTACCGCTCTGATACCTGGAACCACAGTGGAGATTTTACATGGAGACTCCAAAAATATCATTCAACTGATTATCAATGCATACAGTGTAAGTCATTGGCTTTGTCACCTACTGCTTTCTCTTTCCTGCCCTCTTCCAGCGACGCTCTGGGTGCGATTGTAAGGTTGGGTAGGCAGAGAACTGGGTTTGTGGATTAGGCTGTTTTATCACCTTCACTTTGGGGAAACCCTAAAGCCTAGGGTGTGGTGAGCCCTGTACTCCATCTCTCTGAGTCTTTGTGTCTTAAGGGCAAAGAGATGGAGTGAGTGTAGGGAGGCAAGTTTGCCCCTCTCTCTCAGTTCCATATTTACCCCTATCTTCTGTTGTTGGTCAGCCCCTCCTCTCACGAATGCTGATACTCCTCATTTCTTTCTGGAATTTTCTGCTGAGAGAAACAAGTACCTTCTTTCTCCTTTCCTACTCTTTCTCCCCCACTTCCCCCAACCCGAAGATCCTCTGATCTTTAAATTCTCACCAGATCCAATGGCCACCTCAGAGCCCTACGCTCAGTGAGACAGAATTTCCAAATTAGCTTTTACTTCAGTGGTTTTCTGACTCTTCTGTAAGGAATTTGGTTTAGGTCTCAGCCATTATGCTTGGTTATAAGGGGGCCATCTGAGAAGGGGGTTTGGGTTTGAGACGTGTGTGTTTGAGGGGGTCAGGCCTGCCACGGTTGCCTTGTCCTGAGGGCTGCTTCCTCCATACTTACTGTAAGCCTCTTGGGGTTCAAGCTCTGGGCACTGAACTTAAAGGAATCAGTGAGAAAGCTGTCCTCCCACCCCCTGCCTAGTACTGTGTACCCCTCCTTCTGAGGAGCTCATAGCCCAGCATCCCCATAGAGTCAGAGGGGTTGAGGCAGGTTGCTGCCGCACCTGCTCTCACTGGCAGGGATGGCCATGCCATGTCTCCTGCTGAGTCAGGTCTTTGGGGAAGACATGGCTGAGGAGCGGTCTCATCTGGGCTATGCTGGGTCCTATGTGAGGAGGTCCTCGGCTTCCACAGGAGCCGTTTTCCAGCATGTCTATCCTCAGCCAGTTCCTGCTTCAGGCCCTGCCAGTCCTCTGTGGGAGACCCCAGGACCATTATGATAAAGAGTATAAAGGTATAATGACACCCAGCTCCACAGAGCTGGCTCGATGTATTTGCTAGAAATAGGGCAACTCTGCTCATTGGCATTCTGTGTGACCTGGTGGTCCTGTTTATCTGTGCTCATGTGTGGGACCAGTCTAAACCAAAGCCCAATGGGATCTCATAAATGCTTAGAAGTGGTCTTTCTCCGAGATTCATGGCCTTAGCCTTGAGCAGGAAATCCAAGGACTTTGGGGGTCAGGGAACAGGAGAAGAGTGATGAACTCTCTCTGCCATTGAGGAGTTGGGATCTAGGATGAGTGGAGAAAGTGATCTTTCACCAGGTGGGAGCTGTATTATGTTAAGAATCTGGGGTGAATCTCCTGAGAAATTGTGAGGCTCTAATACTAGTACTTGACTCTATAAGTCAAACTGGTTTCTGTAGAGAACATGTTAGGAAAGTAACTGTATGATTTATGAATGAGCATTGGGAACTATACCTTGAAAATATTTGCAGGATTATTAGGTCATTATCAACACTAAGTATTCAGATTTAGTGGGAAGAGGTTTATTTTTTAAAAAAGCCTTATTCAGGCTTGATGAATGTACAACAAAACATAAAGATTTAAATTGTAGCTGGCAGCAGTGGTTCAGACCTGTAATCCTAGCTGAGATTGGGAAGCTGAGATCTGAGGATCATGGTTCAAAGCCACCCCAGACAGGAAAATCCATGAGCTCGTATCTCCAATTAACCACCAAAAGCCAGAAATGAGGCTGTGGCTCAAATGATAAGAGTGCTAGCCTTGAGCAAAAAGGCTCAGCGACAGTGCCCTGTCCCTGAGTTCAAGTTCTTGGACTAGCATCATAAAAGAAAAAGAGGAGGAGGAGGAGGAGGAGGGAAGAAGAGGAAGAAGAAGAGGAGAAGAGAAGGGAAGCGGGGAGGGAAAAGAGAGGGGATAAGGAGGTGATAGATGATGATGATCTGAGCTCTGGGTTTCAAATTTCTTACACTTTTCCTGGCTTCAGGCCTACATGGGCCTCTGCTGAGCAAGGTGAGCTTTGCCAGCAGAAGTGGCCCTGGTTAACCTTCTACCTGCTACCTGGCCTGCATCCCTCACAGCTCTGCATTCCGATTACCTTCCAGTTAGAGTGGTTTCTTGGTAGATTTCCTATGAGTCATGCAACAAACACATGACTAAATGTGGGTGTTGATGTCTTACCTCCCTTGGAGTGCTGGCAGTGGAACCAGGAGAATATTCTGGAAAGATTTGTGGTTGGTTGGAGAATGTGTAACAGTTGAAATGGCTGTGGTATTTGGCGCAGCTGAGGAGGGAGCACATGGAAAGAGACTGTGTGACTTCAAATCTTGTATAATTTGTCTGTTCTCTATATATCCTTCATCATGTGGAATTGTTAACTTCCTGGACTTAGACTTTTTTTTTTTATTGCTGTGTCAGATTCTCCAGTTTGAGAACTTACCAAATTCTCCCAAGGGTGTCTGGCTGGGTGGAGCTTTACCCAGCGTAGGTACTAGTGAGAGATTTTTCTTTCAGGGCTCAGACTCAGGGGTCTGGGTCCACGCACACAGATGCTAGCATCTCCTTGCATTGACAAGGGGATGGAGGGCCCAGGCAGAAATCACAGGGGCCTCTTTTCAAAGTGGGAGGGAGCAGGATGAGCTGGAAGCCACTGGCTTTGCATATGGAAGGTGATGTCAGAGCCTGTGGTGTGTGCTCCCTCTGCAGAGCACATGTTTCTCTTTTGGGTGTTGCCATAAAGTCTGCTCCACAGCTGGCCCAACTTAGAGCAATTGCAGATGTGACCTAACCTGACCAGGGATGTAATAGAATAGCCTTTAAAAACGTCTAGCATTGTTGACATCGGGTCCTTTTCTTAGGATGGGGGGAGGGGTAAAAAAATAACATTTTCGGGGACAAATCAGGTAGGAATTTATTGGAATTTCAGAGTCATGCATAAATGTCTTCATGCATAAGAACTGATGTACCTTCCTCTGTTCTATCTTACATTTCATTCATTCAACAAGTATATCCTAAAGATCTAATGTGCTGTTAGCCATGGCAATAGAGCAGTGAACGAGCCAGCCTTGCCCTCCAGGAGCTTGTGGTCTTTTGGTCTTTTTGACTGACCATTATAGCCAGCATGCAACTTGGTGAAGTGCACTTTCTAAAGTCACAGCCCATTCTGAGGAAAGAAGTGCGTGCACACGTACAGTGATTATAGTGAGGCCTGGAGGGGAGGGAGAGGCCTGCTGCTTGTCCTGCCTGCTTGGGCAGCTGAGCTTTGATTTCTGCTCTCATGAGAAGTTTGAGCCAGGCGCTGGTGGTTCACACCTATAATCCTAGCTACTCAGGAGGCTGAAATCAGAGGGTTGTAGTTCAGGGCCAGCCTGGGCAGAAAAAAATCCATGAGACTCGTATCTTCAGTAAACTACTCAAAAAAAGCTGGAAATTGCACTGTGGTTCAAGTGGTGAAGAACCTCAGAGACAATGTCTGGGTCCTGAGTTCAAACCCCAGGACCAGCCCAATAAGTAAATTAATGAGACGTTTAAAGTGAATGAGCCTCATTTGTACTAGGTAGAGAGTTTATGATTCCAGAAACTCTGTGGGGAACAGAAATAACAGCACTAACTTCAGGTCAGAACAGGCTGGAGGTGGAATGTCAGACACTCTGAGTAGAGCATAGGATTCACTTTTTCTCCTATTATCATTAGCAATAGGTGGGATTGAATCCCCACCTCTACCCCAGTGCTCTTTCTCACCCAGCCATATCCTCTGTGAATGCTTCTCAGGTGGTGGCTTTGCCTGGTCCTCATGGGGAAGTATCATGCTCTCCCTCTTTTGTTCCTGGACAGTAGATCCTCATATTTCAAGTCACCATTCTCCATCTTTCACCTAACTCCAATCTACCTAACCCTTTTATGGCATATTGTCCTCTCCATCTTCTAATTTAAATAAATAAAATTTACCTCTTCTTTTAAAAATTGGCCTTCTACTATATCTCAGTCCATTAGCCTAATTTGTTAAAACTTATGTCCTTCTATGTATCTATTCCATCCACAAGAGCTTGTGCTAAGTCCTAGAGAGATATATGATAGCATCCACAATGCAGCCGGAAGACAGAGCTGAAAATAACTAATCACATTCAGTAGGAGAGTGCTGTGTGTGTGTGTGTCGAGTGACATTTCTGCGACCTTTGACCAGTTAAGGCTGGCATTTTCAAGAGGAAGCGGATATGAGGGATAGTATTTTTAGAGTTGATGAAGCACTTAGACAACTTGTTGCCGAGAGAGACCTTTTTTTTTTTGCAGAGAGTATTTTCAACAAGCTGTTAATTTGTTAGCGGAAAAAAAAAACACTGTGCATCCTTCATTTATGTTTAACACCAAATGCTCAGCAAAAAGAAAGAAAGAAAGAAAAAAGAGAGAAAAGAAAGCCTATGAAAGCAAGAGGCAAGTCAGCCTACTTTTCTGTTTTCTATAGCTAGGCTGTGGTGGGAATCTGAGCTTGAGTCCATGTGTCTCTCAGTATTTGTATCTCCAGTTGAACTGGAAGTCTAGCATAAACAGAGTTTAAATAATGTTGCAGTAAATATGACCCCCTAGGAAATAAGCCAATTACTTCATTTGGCCCCAGTCTTCAAATGAAGCATCAGCTTCCTTAGAAAATTTCAAGGGCATTTTGGAAAATTATTGTGAATTATTGAAAATGATTGTGAGACAGAGTCTTGTTGTATAGTCCAAGCTGACCTCAAGCTTATGATCCTCCGGATGTATTTCTGTTATAATCTTCTGGGACTACCATTGTACATGTGGTCCATTGGGACTCAAGGGTCTCTATAACTGTAAATAGAATAGTACATGTATAAGCCTTTGTGTCTGTCTTCCTTTGGGCAATGTGATGTTCATCACTGGCATTGCATAAAGTTGTATTGTGTTCATGGTTGTTGTAAGATGCTCAAATGTGCCAACACACTGTAATTTAATTTAAATCTGTCCCACTACTGATAGGCTTTTGGTTAGTTTCCAGTCTCTAGCTATTACAAACTATGATGGCCATAGCATCCTCGTCCATGTCTTTTGGTGTCATATACATTCCTGCTGCACATATCCTCAAGTGAGTGCCAGGTATAAAGTTAGCCTAAGCCTCAGAAGATACCATCTTGCTACAGGACTGGACCCACTTATACCCCAATTAGTAATTAAGAGTCCCTGGTCAAAGAGGGAACAATTTACACTTATCAAAAGGAGAGAAATGTACATAGCACCCGATTTGGAAGAAATAGCTATAGTGTCAAAGTTTGTAGAGACCATAAGCTTTATAGACAACGATACTGACAATGCACCTCGTGAAGGTTAAAAATGTGTTTGTGACTTTAACTGTCATCATCCCACAATACTGTAAAATTTGTGAAATTTATGTAATCACTTAATCTCAATTAAAAAATATTTTTAAAAAAGTCCCTGGTCTATTCAGAAGGTTGAGATCTGAGGATCATGGTTCAGTCAGCAGGACAGGAAAGTCAGTGAGATTTTTATCTCCAATTAACCAAAAGAAAACCAGAAGTGGTGTTGTGGCTCAAAGTGATAGAGCACTAACCTTGAGCACAAAAGCTCAGGGAGAACACCCAGATCCTGAGTTCAAGCCCTAAGACCAACAACAGCAACAACAAAAGAGTCCCTGGTGCTCTGTATCCTTTCCAATACATGGCATTCTCTCCTCCCCCTCTCTTTCTCTCTCTTTCCTTCTCTCTCCCTCTCTCACCTTCTCTCTCTCCCTTTCCTCCCTCTCTCTCTCTCCCTCTCTTTCTCCCTCTCTCTCACCTTCTCTCTCCCTTTCTTCTCTCTCTCTCTCTTCCTTCTTTCCCCCCTCTCCCCCTCTCCCTCTCCTTGTTCCAGTGGATCATTTTGACTTTGTTTTTGTTTCATTCAATGTTTTGAGAACATAGTCCACATGTAGTTTTCACATAACGTAGTTTCAAATTGTGAATGTGTACCTCACCTGATAGGGGTCAGGCTTACATGTAAAGAGTAATGGGGTTTTTCCTGGAAAGATGAGCTACTGAACTGGCCTTGCAGGATGTTAAGAAGTCAGAGGGGAGAGAGAAGAGCCGCTGAACAAAGGAATGTTGTCCTGTTTTTCCCCCTCATATTTGGGGTATGCAAGGATGTGGGGGGGAGGGGAGTGTGGCCATGGCTGTGGGTGTTGATAGAAATGAGAAGCAGAGATAGTAGGAGAAAAACAAAGGAGGCAGTAACAATGTTTGACAAGAAATGCACTCATTAGCTTACTCACATAACTGTAACCTCTCTGTACAGCATCTTTACAATAAAAAAAATGAGAAGCAGAAGGCAGAGCAAAACCCCTTGAAGAAGCAGAATGTGTAATTTTAGCAGATACACCCTTTCAGCCTGTCTGAGCCTATAGAGATCTTGAGCCAGGTCTGCCAAAATGGTATGTGGGAGGAGAGAGGAGAGGAAGATGGAGAAGCAGCAGGGGACCATACCCCTGGCTCTTCCTTGGCTTATGCCTTCTGAGTTAGAAGCCACATGAATATCAGAAGACAATATGGGGTATACCTCAGCTGTCGTCTTTTTTTGGGGGGGGGAGGTCCGGTCTTGGGGCCTGAACTCTGGGCCTGGCCGCTGTCCCTCAGCTCTTCAGCTCAAGGCTAATGCTCTACCACTTGAGCCACAGTGCCACTTCCTGCTTTTTTCTTTTTGCTTATGTGGTGCTAAGGAATCAAACCCAGGGCTTCATGCATGCAAGGCAAGCGCTCTACCACTGAACCACCTTCCCAGCCCCTCAGCTGTAGTCTTTACTGATTGATTTGGGCTTCATTTTCCCCCTCTGTTCAGAGTATCCGGTCTAAAGTGGAGCTGTCTGTCTGGGACCAGCCAGAAGACCTTAATCTCTTCTTCACTGCTACCTGCCAAGATGGTGTATCCTACCCAGGCCAGAGGAAATGTGAGGGTCTGAAGATTGGAGACACGGTAAGTACTTGAACCCAATTTATGTAAGTTCTTATTAGCATTGGTCATCACACAGGGTGATACCTGTGATCCTAGCTACTGAGGAAGCTGATATCTGAGGATAGTGATTTGAGGACTGAGTAGACAAGTCAGAGAAACTCCTATCTTCAAAAGGCCAGACTGGAGAAGATCTGACTGAAGTGGTAGAGTGCTGGCAGTAAGCAACCAATCTGAACTAGAGCACAAATTGAATTCCAACTGTGAAACCATAAAAAAATAAAAAAGAACTAGGTACTGGTAACCCATACCTGTAACACTAGCTACTCAGGGGACTGAGATCTGAGGATCTACGGTCAAAGCCAGCCTGGGCAGAGAAATCTTACCTCCAGTTAACCAGCAAAAAGCCAGAAGTAGAGTTGTGGCTTAAGTGGTAGAACAACCACCTTAAGCATATAAAAACAAGAGATAGCCAGGTGCCAGTGGCTCATGCTTATAATCTAGCTACTCAGGAGGCTGAGATCTGAGTATCCTGGTTCAAAGCCAGCCTGGGCAGGAAAGTCC
>NW_012267261.1:9446677-9451484 GCF_000151885.1 Dipodomys ordii
CTCTCTCTCTCTCTCTCTCTCTCTCTCTCTCTCTCCCTCCCTCTCCACGGTTTGGTCATGGACAGAAGCCTTTACAGAAGGGAGCAGCTTGCCGAGGGCTTCTCTGCCCTTGTCACACCCAGTTTACACAGTCGCTGGCTTTCATGAGGACAGAGGCTGCTCATGGGCAGCCTGAAGTTTGGAGCTGTGAAACTGGGTCTTTCCACTCCACACCAGGTCACTCACTAACCCTAGCCTTCCTGTCTCAGGGAGATAGCACTAGTGGCTAGGACCATGCAGTGTACCCAGTAGGAGTGCACTGCTCTTTTTTGCATTTCTTATCATTGCTCTGCGAGGTAGCCAGCCGTCTCCATTTTAATACGTGAAAAACTCAGGTCCAGCAGGGATCCTGAGCTACCAGGCAGAGGTTCTGCTGCCAGGGAGCCACAGGTCCAAGGATACAACCACTTAGACCACCACCCAAGCCTTCCCCTTAGAGAAATAAAAGCCTTGCTGCTTTATAAGGACATCCTTGTGTACAGCTTTTGTTTTGCTGGGATACCTGAGAAAATTAGGAAGACGTTGTCCACAAATGAAGAAGAAGTTTCCCAGCAGTGACCAGTCTGCTGTGCTGGGGTGGTTTCAGAGCCTTTGAAACACTAGCAGAGAAGCAGGCCGTTTTTCCTGCCACAGCTGCCTTTGCCAGCTCCTCCTTTGGGGTCTCATGGCCCAGTGGAAATAGCAGCAAGTCCCACAAAAGCCTCCATGCTGGCTCTTTGCGTCCTCTCACTGTCCCAGTATTGTCTCATTGTCCAGGGACCATGGTCACGAGGGCCCTGGTGCTGCAGCGAGAGCTCTGGGCTTTGTTTCCTGTGGATGAGAACAGGCTGGCACAGGGCCATGGCCGGTCTGCTCATCTGAGCTGAATGCCCTGGTGTATATAAGGGTTAGGCTATGCCCACCATGAGGCCAAGCTCTCTGCAAGGCCTTGGAAGCATTCAAGGGGGAGTGTGAAGAACTGGCTACACATAGTTTGTGAGGCTCAGTGTAAAATGAAGATGGGGGGTTGTGTTAAAAAATTATGAAGACTTTCAAGAACCTGAGAGGAAGCTCAGGCCCTGTTGAACAGGCTTCCCTGGTGTATAGTTAGAAACCTGGCCCTGGAGCTGGGCACCAGAGGCTCATGCCTGAAATCCTAGCTACTCAGGAGACTGAGACGTGACGATTGAGGTTCAAATCCAGCCTACCCAGGAAAGTCTGTGAGATTCTTACCTCCAATTAATCACAGAAAAATCCAGAAATGATGCTGTGGTTCCGGTGGTAGAGCACTAGCCTTGAGCAAAAGAAGCTCAGGGACACTGACTAGCCCTGAGTTCAAGCCCCAGGACTAGCACACAAAAAAGAGGGCTTGTCCTGGATTCCCTTTATGCTGAAAGAAGGGCACGTCCACTCCCTCCAGCTGTTGGAGGAAGAAGGTTGTAGAAAGTAAACTCCAAAGAGTTTACCAGCTGTGTTACTGGTATGTATGCACGTCTGTCCCCACACTGCCTTTCAGAACTTACCAGTGACTGTGTTGAAATCCACTCTTGTCTGGAAAATGCTCATGTGGCCAGATATCACGATTGTCTACAGTGTGAGGATGAGGCGGCCAAGCCAGTGAGCAAAGTACACATGCAAATGAATCTACCTTGCACAGGATGACTGGTGTCAAGCTGCAGGAGCCCCAAGGAAGAGCCTGGCATCCTGGAGGAATGCTGCTTTGAGCTGAGGCATAGAAGAAAGGGTGAGGAAGGGAGAGTCTGCCCGTTGATGGGCAGAGCTGCAGGGCCAGTCTGCTAGGTGTGAAGCGTGTTGCCCTCTGCAGGTAAATGAAAAGCAGCTGAGGATGATGGCCGAGCAGCTAAGAAGGACTGTTGGGGACAGAGAGAGGCTAGCTTGGGCCACTCTGGTAAAACTCATATGCCAAGATAAGGGATGTAACCAGTCTGGTGGACGGGTTCCATCCTGGATGCCATGAATTAGGAGGGCTGAGAATAAGTCAGAGAATGGTAAGGGTCAACCGGAGTACAGATCCCTAGGGAAGGGCCAAGGGAAGGAAGGGTTCAGCTGTCAGAGGATGCCTCCAGATTTGGCCTGGGGACAGAGGCCAGGACATAGTTCATGGAGGAGGACAGCTGGGTTACGTGGATCTCACTTCCTTATCATCATAGCTACCTGCTGAGGTGATAGAGGAAACAGGCAGCATCTGACAGGCACATCCACCATAAGCAGTGGTTCGGTGCCCGCCCTGTGTTCTCTAGATTAAGATCTATCCAGCAAGAAGTGGGAGAGGTGGAGGGTAAATGGCAAGGATATCCTCAAAGAGAAATCTTCCATGGACAAAATCCAGGAACTCCAATTCCAGTTAGGTCCTCTTCTTCAGCGTTTTGGATATTACTCAAATTTCCTCCTCTGCTCCAACACCAACATGGCTGGCTGAGTGTACCCAGCCTCTGGGAGTCAGTATTCCTATTAACTGGCTTTGACAAATCAGTATGCCAGGGAGTAGCTGGGTAGCCTGCGCTAATGCCCAGTACAAAGGGCCCAGTGAGCCCTTCCCACGGCACCTCCCCGTATCCTTCCTGCTCTTCTGTGTACTCGGTGCCTACCCCGCAGCTTTGTTTCATTGAGATCTGAGCAAACTTGGCATCTTTGTAGGCCTGAGGTTGGTAGCTTTGGTGGAGGCTGGGCAGCCCTTTTGAACAGCAAACCCCCTGGGGAGGGCCAGAGCATCCCAGAGAGGTTCAGTGGTGAGTCCGGGTAGGATGGCAACTGCACCTGTGACCTTCCTGTGGAAGCTTGGAGTTTGGGACTGGGGGGTGTCCAGGAACCAGGGGTCCTGAGTATCCCTGTTGTGCTGGAGTCCTCAGTCACTGGGGACAGAAGCAACGAAGCTGTATTCAAATCCAGTGGCCTCTCAGCCTCTCTGGATTATTCCCTAATCCAGAAGGGAATGCAGCTGTGAAAGGTGCTTGCTTTGCTGTTCCTGTGTCTAGCAGGAGCTGAGACCCAGTGGCTAAAAACAGCCTTGCTCTGGTTATCAGACAGCTGTTAGGAGGTCAGGCTGTGTGAGGCCAGACAGATAGCTCTTTAATTGGACCACAGCCTTGGGTGAGGAGGCCCCTGGGACCAACTTGGAAGCCAGGCTGACATTGGGAAGTTTCCACTTCCCGGGTGATGCCAATACCAGCTTCAGAAGCTCTGAGCATTTCTACTTTGTCCAGCAAATACAACAGGTTGGCAAACCTCAAGAGATGCAGCTCTCCTTATTTTCTCCCTTGATGCAGGCCAGTTTGTGGTTTGTCTGGGGATGGCACTCACGCATGGACACTCCCCACAGTCTCTCAAGATTTTAATGCCTCTGGCTCTTGATCCAGCTCATTCCTCTGTAGATTATTGCATCTCTGACCTGCCGATGCCTGTGTGGGGAAGAAGCTCTTTATTGAGCAAGTCCATCAAGTCGTAGCTCTAGGAAGTAGCAGCCTGAAGCAAGTCACTGTTCTGCACTGGACCTAGATGGGGGTGGTGGGAGATGATGTCAGCCTTTGAGGAGAGGCTCTGTTCCCCTCTGCATTTTTTTGGATTGTTGTTGTGGTTCCCCCTCCCCTTTTTTGGCTTCTTTCTTTTTCTTTTTTTTTTTTTTTTGGGTCCGGTCGTGGGGTCTGAACTCTGGGCCTGGGCGCTGTCCCTCAGCTCTTCAGCTCAAGGCTAGATCTCTACCACTTGAGCCACAGTGCCACTTCCTGCTTTTTTCTTTTTGCTTATGTGGTGCTAAGGAATCAAACCCAGGGCTTCATGCATGCAAGGCAAGCGCTCTACCACTGAACCACCTTCCCAGCCCCTCAGCTGTAGTCTTTACTGATTGATTTGGGCTTCATTTTCCCCCTCTGTTCAGAGTATCCGGTCTAAAGTGGAGCTGTCTGTCTGGGACCAGCCAGAAGACCTTAATCTCTTCTTCACTGCTACCTGCCAAGATGGTGTATCCTACCCAGGCCAGAGGAAATGTGAGGGTCTGAAGATTGGAGACACGGTAAGTACTTGAACCCAATTTATGTAAGTTCTTATTAGCATTGGTCATCACACAGGGTGATACCTGTGATCCTAGCTACTGAGGAAGCTGATATCTGAGGATAGTGATTTGAGGACTGAGTAGACAAGTCAGAGAAACTCCTATCTTCAAAAGGCCAGACTGGAGAAGATCTGACTGAAGTGGTAGAGTGCTGGCAGTAAGCAACCAATCTGAACTAGAGCACAAATTGAATTCCAACTGTGAAACCATAAAAAAATAAAAAAGAACTAGGTACTGGTAACCCATACCTGTAACACTAGCTACTCAGGGGACTGAGATCTGAGGATCTACGGTCAAAGCCAGCCTGGGCAGAGAAATCTTACCTCCAGTTAACCAGCAAAAAGCCAGAAGTAGAGTTGTGGCTTAAGTGGTAGAACAACCACCTTAAGCATATAAAAACAAGAGATAGCCAGGTGCCAGTGGCTCATGCTTATAATCTAGCTACTCAGGAGGCTGAGATCTGAGTATCCTGGTTCAAAGCCAGCCTGGGCAGGAAAGTCCATGAGACTCTTATCTCCAATAAACCACCAGACAACTGGAAGTGGCGCTGTGGCTCAAGTGGTAGAGCACTCACCTGGAGCTAAAGAGTTTAGGGACAGGGCCCAGGCCCCAAGTTCAAGCCCCACAACTGACAAAAAAACCCAAAAACAAGTGAGAATGCAAATCATTGAGTTCAAGCCCTAGTACCAGCACACACACACACACACACACACACACACA
>NW_012267261.1:9455616-9478528 GCF_000151885.1 Dipodomys ordii
AGCTCTTCAGCTCAAGGCTAGATCTCTACCACTTGAGCCACAGCACCACTTCCGGCTTTTTTCTTTTTTTGCTTATGTGGTGCTGAGGAATCGAACCCAGGGCCTCAGGCATGCAAGGCAAGCATTCTACCACTGAGCCACCTTCCTAGCCCCTGGTTTCTTTCCTTTTCTTTTTAGAGACAACCCAAACTGGCCTCAAAACTGTGATCCTCTTGCCTCAGCCTCCTGAATAGATTGCCCAAGGCATGCACCACACCACACCTACATTGCCCCCTCCCCCAGCCTTTTTTGTTGTTTTTTTGTTGCTGTTGCTGGTTCTAGAGCTTGAACTCAGGGTCTAGGCACTGTCCCTTGGCTTTTTCATTCAAGATTGGTACTCTACCATTTCAGTAGTAGCTTCTCTTCCAGCTTTTTGGTGGTTATTTATAGAGATTTTCTTACAGATTGTCTTGAACCATGATTCTCAGATCTCAGCCTCCTGAGTAGTTTAGGATTACAGGCCTGAGCTGCTGGCACCTGGCTCCCTCTGCATTTTTGATGGCTCCACAGATGATTTGGTCAGGCTCCACCCACTTCCCATCTACAGGCTCACATCATTCCTAGCCCAAGCTTTGGGGATGCCTCTGGCCACCACTTTCAAAAGTCACCACCAAGTAGTACCTGCAATACACAGGTGACCCCCCCACCTCCCGCCCCCTGTGCCCAGATAAGGACATGTCCCCATTCTGGAATATGACATACTAAAGGGACAGGCCCACTTCTAGGTGAGCTGCATGTAAGCGTAGCCAAGCTCACAATCCTTTCACCCCATCCCACCCTGCCATCTCCCTGGTGAAATAAAGATGCCTCCTTCTGGAGCATGTGACACACTTGCGTGTGGCAGTGCCAGCACAGTGCCAGTGCAGAGTAGGCACTTGGCAGCTGCTAACCAAAAAATGTTGTCATCAACAGGTATCCATGCCAAGGGGGTCCCCACCTCATTTCATTTCTTTGAGGGGCTCCCTGGACTTCAGGGCTTTGGAATTTGTTTTTCCGAATCTCTTCCCTTTACCTCACCCTCCCCACTCCACATGGCGATGGCAGGTGGGCGTGGCTGTCTAGAGTTTCTTGGTTAGAGTGTCTAGTGTCTCCTGGGCTTGGGCTTCTGGTCTTTGGCTTCAGCTCACCCATGCAGAGCACCTGTGTGAGGTGTCAATGACGAGTCCCAGTGACGGTTGTCAAGATCTCTAAGACTGTGGCTTAGTGCCAGGCATGACTTTCTCCAGGACCCAAGGCAACCTGTGAGAAGCGCTCAAGTTTGCAGCACTTCCTCAGTTGTTTGATGAAAAGTCTGCACCGCTGTGACATGTTTCTTCAGACAGTGACTCTCCTTTCAGTCCTGGGGCCATGGCTGATTGGGCAGGATGCAGCTTAGAGCCACTCGCAAAGGGAGCACTGGGACTTGGATGGGGGCGGGGCGGGAGGGTGGGTAGAGGGGGTGTCATCCATCCCTTTTTCAGCATGGAAACAAGTCCCTCCATGGAGGAAGATACTGCAACCCTCATGTCTCATGCCTGGTACTGCACCATTCTCCTACATCTAGTGCCATGCCTGGCACAGTCAGGGTCCAGTAAATGTTTTTTTGGATGGATGGTCTTTAAACAAATTTTAAATGTGCACATGTAGATAGGTAGGTAGATAGGTATCCTTGGACTTGCTATGTAGCCCATAGGTGTAACTCAAAACATGCCTCCGCATAGCATAGTGTCAGCATAGCACGCAGCTCTGAATTCAAATCCTAGTGCCCCCCCCTCACCGCCACACACACAAGGCAAAGAGCAATCCTGTCTAGTGTCTCTGTGTGAATGTGTGAATATACTCTGTTCCCCCTTGTGCCACTCCAGGGGTTCCTTTCCATGTCGTAGAGGGGTGGGATGCCCAGAAACAACTTGTGGGTAGTCTCAGAGGCCCTGGTCTGCCATGTCCATGATGGCCCCTCTTTCCTTCTGTCCAGGCATCTTTTGAGGTGTCCGTGGAGGCCCGGAGCTGCCCTAGCAGACACACAGAGCACAAGTTCGCCCTGCGGCCCGTGGGGTTCCGGGACAGCCTGCAGGTGGCGGTCACCTACAGCTGCACGTGCGGCTGCAGTGCGGGGCTGGAGCCCGACAGCATCAGGTGCAGCGGGAACGGCACTTACGTCTGCGGCCTGTGTGAGTGCAACCCCAGCCACCTGGGCACCAGGTGTGAGTGCCAGGAAGGAGAGAACCAGAGCGGGTACCAGAACCTGTGCCGGGAGGCTGAGGGCAAGCCACTGTGTAGCGGGCGCGGGGAATGCAGCTGCAACCAGTGCTCCTGCTTTGAGAGCGAGTTCGGGAGGATCTACGGGCCCTTCTGCGAGTGTGACAGCTTCTCCTGCGCCAGGAACAAGGGCGTCCTCTGCTCAGGTAGGCGCCTCAGCCAGCCAGTGCTTTTGCTCTGAGCCAGCCCCAGGTCAAGGGGCTGTTCACATTCTTTGGGATGGGCACAGTGAGGGTCAGCGCCACAATGCCCTGGAGAAGACCCGGGACAAGCCAGGCCATCTGCAGCACCAGGGTGGGCACTTGTATGTGGATGCTAATGGAGAGGACTTGGAGGTACAGGGGAGGACTCCCAGAGTTCACCTAAGACCTGCCTGGACAACACAAAGCTAAAACAGTAGAGTGCATGCAACAACATGTCACGTTGAGAGCAGTACCTCTCCTTCCACGGAAGACACCAGTGCTAGGGCTGCACCGGGGTAGGCGAGCAGGGGAGGCCCTCTGGAGCAGACCTGGCATGAGGCATGTTTGAGTTACACCCATGGGAGTTCCATTACAGTGTATTCAAAATTACCATTGCCTGGGAAAGGGGGAGATGTGTGCATGCCACAGAGCAAGGCAGGTGGAAACATGAGGATTCCTTGCACCAACCTTTGCCACGGAGCCCCTCTCTTTTGCATCAGAGCGATGAGAACTTGGTTGTAGCTGGATGGGTTTGTCTGGGGTCATACGGGCGGTGCAGCGGGCAGGCCTGGGCCGCACTCCCTAACACCACTTCTGCTGTGGGAACTTGGGAGTAGAGGTGGTGTGAGAAATGAGAGACTGAGGGAAGCCCTTGGCATGAGAGGATTCTCGGGGGGGGGGCAGGCTCCTGTATGAGTCAGTGCCACACCCCGCTGGGAGCTGCAGTGATGGTCTGCAGGCGGTGCCATCCTTGGCCTGTAATTCTCCAGGCTTTGCCTAAGCACCTGAAGCATGGTGGATGGAGTTTCTAGTTCCCTTGTTGACCCCCATAAGAATTCCCTAAGTCCAGCTATTGCTCTTTTAGCAGTTCGTGTTCCTTTTGTTTTGTTGTGTGTGTGTGTGTGTATGTGTGTTGGTTCTAGAGCTTAAGTTCAGGATTTAGGGCCTCAGCACTGTTCCTGAGCTTTTTATGCTCCAGGTTAACACTCTGCCACTTGAGCTACAGCTTCACTCTGGCTTTTTGGTGGTGAATTGGAGATAAGAGTGTCATGAACTTCCTTCCCTCGATTTGAATGACTTTAAACCACAATCCTCCGATCTCAGCCTCCTAAGTAGCTAGGGTTACAGGTATGAGCACCTGTACCGGGCTGATGGTGAGTCCAACTCACCATCTTCCTGCCTGAGCTTCCCAAGTACTAGAATTATAGGCATGTACCATAAAACCCAACCCAACTTTTCTTTCTCTTTTTTTGATAGTTTTGGGGCTTGAACTCTGGTCCTTGTGTTTGCTAGGTAGATGGCTCTTAACACTGAGCTATGCCTCAAGCCCTGATTTTTTTGCTCGTTATTTTTGAGATAGGGTCTTGCTTCCTGACTGGACACATGCTCAGGTACAATCCACCCATGTTAAGTGTCTGGTAACTAGGGTATCAGGTGCCCACCACTACATCCAGCTTTTCATTAAGAGTGTGTCTCAAAAACATTTTTCTGTCCATTCTGGCCTTGAACCTATCCTCATAATCTTAGCTTTCTAAGTAGCTAGGATTACAGGCCTGCCTGAGCCACTGGAGACCAGCCATACTTTTCTTTTAAAGAGCTATTAGCAAACATCTCTTTCCCTTCAGGAGAGCCAGAAATAACCCCTAGAAATATTTTTCCCCACAAGGCTGTGCAGTCAGTGTTGCCTGGGAATAGATTTGCCTGTGTAAATTCCATCCCACAATCTATCAGCCTGAGACTTTGGTTTCTTCCTTGGGAGTATATATTTCCCATATCAAAAGTGGTCCAAGACCACCTGCATCATCTGTGAGCAGCTCACAGAACATGGTAGTTGCTGGGTGATTGGTAGAGGTATGAGTGGCCTTCCAAAGGAAATACTTGTCATTGTGGAAACAGGAATATTCTGAGTGAAGACATACTTTTTGATTGAACCAAAGAACCCACAGCTCAAGTTAATCTTGTATTTCAGCATTCTGCCAAGCTGTATCCAAAAGTCCTTGGGCGTTGGCTTTTTCTTTTCTCTTCACCTATACAACCTGTGGTATCAGGAAACTTGGGTCATGGGGCTGAAAAATTGGAGGCTTCCAGGTGAACGATTGCTTCAGTTCCCTCACTTTCCTGGGACTGCTGAGACAGAATGTCACCATCCTTCCTTACCCCACTGGAAAAGCTATCCTCATTCTTGAAAGAAAAGCTGTGGAGTACAGGACGGCTGATGGATGTGTGGTCTGTGTGTGTGCTGTCTTTCTCCTTGGTGGGGATTGATGGGGACCATCTGGAAAACCGGTCACAGGGCCCTTTGCTCTCTTACTGGTTCACATGCATCCCCCCACAATCCCCCCCCAAAAAAACTGCTTGGTCCACAGAAAAACCTTTACAATGAATTGTAAAGTTATTCTTAAGTCTAGAAAGTTCTAAAGAATAGAAAGATTAAAATTTATCCATAATCTTATCACTCATATTTCAAGTGGTTTCTAGCTCTCCTTTTAAACTTTTTCCTAAGTTAGCATGTGTGTATTTGCATGGACTTTTCTATCTTGCTTCTCTCCCTCTCTTCCCCTCCTGTAATACTATATCTAGAGGGGCACTTGAAGTTGAACCCTATGATTTAATGAGACATGGACTGGAACATTTTTACTCTGCTTTCATTGTCCCTTCAGCTACAATCTTCTAACCCTTTACTTTAAAAGTTACATCTAGTGGAAATGTACAGCTATCCAAGTCTTCTGGAGAGGAACAAAAAAAGGTCTTTGATGAGGTCATCGCTGTGTTTGCTCATTGAAGAAGGACTTAAAACTAAGCCTGACTCCAGACAGGAATCGATGACACATATTCCTTCAGAGTCCTTAATGTCCTCCCACCTCACACTTCCTGACCTCTTAAACTCCTGGCTCCTTCTGGTGGTAGCAGTTGAATGTGTGGTGAGGAGTTCCACCAGTCCCTAAGTACTCATGGTTAGCGGCTCTCCTGCTGCGGGTCTGGGCACCCTGGTTTGGAGAACTTGACTTGCTGTTCCATTTGGGGTTTTCATGATAGAGAAGCTATTTCCCAACCCCCCTCTGTTCCCACACATGCTGACGAAGGTGCACAGGCTGCCAAGCTTAGCGTTCTCTGGTGGCGCCTCTCCCTTCTTCCCCTCTGCAGCCTGTGGTAGAAGGGAATCGTGTGGTTGTGGCCTGTCTTCTGAGTGGGGGCTGCGGGGTGCATATGAAGTAGCAGCTGGGGCAGAGCCAGGGCTAGGATCATTGAAGACACCCGGAGAAGCTCCTTCATGTCTCTTGTGCCCTCTAGAAGAAGCTTTGCATCTTGCTCCCTACTGAGAGACAGAACTGGACAAATGCAGGAGGCCACAGGTTTAGAGCAGGTTTTCTATGATGAAAATGAGCAGTGCAGCAAATCAGACCCAGGTCTGGAAGCAGTTGAACAGTTCTCGTTACTTTTGTGACATCCCATCCTAGGAATGCTTGTGTACTCTGGGTGCTCCCTCCCCCACTGCTTTCTAGAAATATTACAATTTAGAGAATGGTCCATCTGTCCATTGTCTATTGCTGGGTGTGCAAGGTGGACTTCATTGGGCCATTTGGGAGATTCTGTTCTTTTGAGTCTTTCTGAAGTGTCGACTCTTCAGTACTCCTCCGGCTATGGGAAATAGTCATCGTCTGTTCAGTTGTTTTAATGTATTGGAAGAGTCTTGCTCACACTTTGTTGTTCTTGGTGGTTTCTGTACCCAAATCATGCGTCTCCTTGGATCCAAGTCACTCTCTTGTGGTACAAATTAGGATCCGGCTCTGCGTGTAGCATTAATGCTCTGAAGCACATTGAAATAATTTTCCAACTGTTATCCTTCCTTCTGGGTTTCATAGAAGGAGAAAATTTAGATCAAATAGGATATGGAATTTTAGTCTCATCTGTAAGGACCCCCCCCAAGTACATTATCTAAGTAAGTTTCTCTTTAAAGCATGGAAAAGCGAGGTGTGACCCCAGTGCACCTTCTGCTAGTAGGCTGACGCCGTCTTCCAAGAAGAGGTCCTGGGTCCATGCTGACAAAATTCTGTTAAACTTCTACAGTTAAGCTGTACACCAGTGGCTCATGCATTCTTGGGATCACAGTGTGTGATACAGAGGCTCACAATTTGAGAATAGACGAGGCAGAATAGTTTTCAAGAACCACTTCCTAATCCATGGCTGGGGTGGTGGACATGTCTGATATCCTGACTGTATGAGAGGCCACGCTTAAGAGCATCAGTGTTCCAGGTCAGCCAGGCCTAGCCAGAAGAGGCCCATGAAACTCCATGCTAGTGTACTGTCCCATTCCTGAAACAGCAGGGGAGAGAGGAAAAAAAAAAAGGATTGTGATCCAGGCATGCACCCTGCAGGAAGCCAAACTATATCTCTGAAAAGATGTGGAAGTATGGATGAACAGTAGAGCACCAGCCTAGCCAGCTCCAGTGTCAACAAAAACAATAAGGTACTCCTAATAGGAAGGCCCAGTTCTGGGTTTCTTAGCTCTCCCCAAGTGAAATACCCTAGCATCACTTTCCAGATATGTTGAAATGTACTTCTCAATTCATGAAGCTTAAGTAGAGTTTTCCAGAAGAGCCTTGAAAGAAGCTTTCTACCAAGAAAAACAGGAAGGCAAGACAGTAAGAGGAGCCATATGCAAAGGGGCAGGGATGGAAATTCTTGTCAAAAAGTTGTAGATCATAAAATTTTTATAGATCAGAGGCTAAAAGTAGGAGACCAGATGAGGAATAAGGCTAGGCAGTAAGTTGTTCAGCATGATATAATTTTAAAAGCAAAGAAAGGGTTAATCCAGTTCAGTGGAGGATAGATGTGTGGAGCTCAGCATGCCCCAGGAGAAGGCTTCCCCAGTGCTCTCCGCCAGCTGCATGTACTTTTTGTTTGTTTGTGGGTATTGAATCCAGGGCCTGGGTGCTATCCCTGAGCTTCTTTTGCTTAAGGCTAGCACTCTGCCGCTTGAGCCTCAGCACCGTTTCTGGTTTTTGAGTAGTTAATTGAAGATAAGAGTCTCACTTTTTTTTTTTTTTTGGCCAGTCCTGGGGCTCAAATTCAGGGCTGGGCACTGTTGATGAGCTTCTTTTGCTCAAGGCTAGCACTCTACCACTTGAGTCACAGCACCACTTCCGGCTTTTTTTCTGTTGGTGTGGTACTGAGGAATTGAACCCAGGGCTTTATGCATGCTAGGCAAACACTCTACCACTAAGCCACATTCCCAGCCCTCTATCTGCACTTCTTACCTCTAACTTAACCAGTTCAAGTGTGCACTGCCCCCACTCTGCTCTTATGCTCCTGGCCCTTATCAACCAAGATCTAAAGATCTAGAAAGACAGCCTCAAATCTCAGCTCACCTACCAATCTTTCATCATGAGAAGTATATGCTGTGTTGGCCCTCATGGAGTCTTGTGGAATGACATCCTGAGGTCTCATGGCTTCTGCAGCAGTTTTCTTCCCTTGGCCAGATGTGCAAAGTATATCTGACACTTGCACCAGTATAAGACCCTCCTGTGGAACCTGCTGCCTGTAACATAGGGACACACTCTGGCATGGATCATGAAGTGACTTATAATGTCACTCCCACCGATTTTCCCTTTTCATTGTCCATTTGTGGTGTTTGACCACAAACTACTTCTTAGGCTCAGAACAACGCCTTGTATGCTGCTCTCACATCACTCCTTATAAGGTCTGTAATTAGCTATAAACAATACTGCCCGACTAGCTGGCTTTACCCTGAGCTCAAAGCAGACAGGACAATGCTTGACTGGTCCTGAAGTTCCAGAGTAGGTATAATATGAATAATAAACAGATAGACCAAAAAAGCATATTTCTCATCATAGAATTGTAATTTCAAAATCAGTAGTCTGGTGACCATTCCTGGGGCTCTGGATCCCTGCTCTGTTTTCTGTCTTTGCACATTATTATTAGCATAGTCCATCTTTTGTGTGTATATGTGTGCATGCATGTGTATGCTAGTACTAGGGCTTGAACTCAGGATCTGGGTACTGTCCCTGACCTTTTGTGCTCAAGGCTAGTGTTCTACCACTTGAGCCACTGCTCCACTTGGCTTTTTTTTTTTTTTTTTTGGTCAGTCATGGGCCTGAACTCTGGGCCTGGGCGCTGTCCCTCAGCTCTTCAACTCAAGGTGAGCGCTCTACCACTTCAGCCATAGCACCCACTTCCAGCCTTTTCTGTTTATATGGTGCTGAAGAATCGAACCCAGGGCCTCAAGCACTCTACCACTGAGCCACCTTCCAAGCTCTCCTCTAGGCTTTTTGACGGTAAATTAAAGATCAAGAGTCTCACAGACTTTCCTGCCTAGACTGGCTTCTAGCCACAATTCTCAGATATCAGCCTCCTGAATAGCTAGGATTACAGTTATGAGCCACTGGTGCCCTGCTTTGCATGTTCAATCTTGTATATGGTTTCCATGACGAAGGTTTGCAAATGCACCTTCTGAATGAAACAAGATGGGGCTTCCTTGATTTCCAGAAAGGATTCTCCTGAGGGAGTGCCCCACTGTATTTCAGGTAGAAGTACCTAGAAAAATCAAGGCTTTTGCACATATATTCATTTCTGTTCAGTTTGTTAATAGTTTTATTGGCAAATATAATGATTTTATATATATTATATATATGATAGATCTATCTCTATGTTAGAAAAAGGACAGCTCTTCACCCAAAAGAAGCCCTCAGGCAGATGTTAGGGACCTGATTAACAATTTCCTCCATTTGGGATTAAATAAATTGTAATTATACACACATTAGGGAAGTCTATGAGAGTACTGATCTACTTTGGAGCACTCAGAGTATGGTGGCTCTGAGATTAGAATCTGCTATAGGAAGCTGGGAGCTGGTGGCTCGTGCCTGTAATCCTAGCTACTCAGGAGGCTGAGATCTGAGGATCATTGTTCAAAGCCAGCTTGGACAAGAAAGTCCGAGAGACTCTTACCTCTAAATAACCACCAGGAAACGGTGGCTGTGGCTCAAGTGGTAGAGTGCTAGCCTTGAGCCGAAGAACGCAGGGGCAACACCCAAGCCCAGAGTTCAAGCTCCATGACCAAAAAAAGAATCTACTACAGGATTTTTCAATTAAACTGTGATTAGTAGAAATGATAAGCCCATAATTGTCAAAGACATTTCTGCAGCTACAGTTTACTGGGTGGTTGGTTGGGGGCAGTATGTGTTCCTTGGAATTGTGATGTTAACACAGGTAGCATGGCCAGAAGCCATGCTGTTAACCAGCAGAGGCACACATCTTCTTGTCTCCTCTACAAGAACACTATAAGAGCCTTTGTAGGCATACATGAGTAATGGAAAGAAAATGGCTTTGGAGGGACCAGCATCAGAATTCTAACCTGGCTCTGGCCTCTCTCTCCCTGTAGGATAGCATCTGTAAAACTTCCACAGTATTTCACTTCCTGTGTGCCGTCCTGAATATATTTTATTCCCTGGCCTCTTCCACCTTGTAGAAACATCCATGATATGGAAACAGGATGCTTTTAGAAAATTCTCAAAGGCATTTCACCTGTTTGCACCCAGTGCTCATTTCACTTGAAATGCAAAAACGTGCCAGAATGTGGGGTTTGATTGTTCAGTGAGACAATCTATCCTTAAATTAGTCAGGTGAACCAGCTGAGCTGAGCTGAGCAGCTCTGGCGTCAGCTAGCCTCTTGCAGCTTGTGCAGAGAGAAGCCAGATCTTAGGCAGTGCAGCTACAGATATGTCAAAGTATCTTCACCCAGGGTCATCTTGTTTTAGGCAGGTTACTCCAGTCGTCTCATTCAACAAGAACTCATTGAACATTCCCCATCTGTCAAGTGTTATGCTGAATGCCAGGGCTGGAAAGCCTGAATTAATTTCTAAGTGTTTGTTGCCCTTGGAATTTTCCACATCTCAGAAACTCCTTGGGGTTGAGGAATGGGAGTAAGAATCACCTTTAGCTGCTATTTCACCCTGCAGAATCTTGAGACCTTAAATGATAAGGACCTATGTTAAAGGACATTTTAAGTACCCATGTGGCTCCATGCTCTGAACTTAGCTCTGAGAATGGGGTTTTCTGGCTGCTCAGGTCTTGTTTCAAGAATCTTCTAACACCACAGTTCACCAGTGATTCTAAAAAGGAAAGAAATGGTCTAGGATGCCTCATCAACCCTTCTCTCTATTTGGGACGCAAATAGACGACCTTGTGCTGAGGATTCTAAATGAGTTGAGTTCCTTTGAACTTCCAGTCTGGTCCTTAAGGTCATGAAGTTTGCCTTCTGTGGGATATGATGAAGTTTAAAAACAGAAAAATCTAGGGCGACCATAAGAATGCCAAAGATAAGTATCTACTCAGTATTAGCTTTTTAATATGTATTATATAATAGCTAATAACTAATGGCTCACAACGGAGGCTGAGATCAAGATTTGAAGCCAGGATTTGGGCAGGAAAGTTTGTGAGATTCTTAACTCTAACCACCAAAGAGCTAGAAGTGAAGCTGTGGCTCAGTGATAGAGCAGCTAGCCTTGAGTGAAAACTCAGTTCCCAGACCTTGAGTTCAAGTCCCAGTACTGGAATACACATACAGAAATGAAATTGTAACAAATGAGAGAGCTGGGCGCCAGTGGTGCACACCTGTAATCCTAACTACTAAGGAGGCTGAGATCTGAGAATCACGGTTCAAAGCCAGCCTGGGTAGGGAAGTCCGTGAGACTCTTATCTCCAATAAACCATCAAAAAACCGGAAGTGGATCTGTGGCTCAAGTGGTAGAGTGCTAGCCTTGAGCTGAAGAGCTGAGGGACAGCACCCAGGCCCAGAATTCAAGCCCCATGGCCAACAACAACAACGGGGGGGGCGGGGTGTTCCACTCTAAAACTATGAGAGACCTCTGATAGTAGAAATAGCCTCAATACCACTTTTCTTCTCTGTCTCAGATGCTGAGTTAGCATTTTCGGTTTGGATTTGATTTAGAACACGCTGGTGCAGTTGTTTAGCCCTCTTGTCTTTTCCCTGCCTCTTGGTGACTAGTTGGTCTTAGAGCTGTAGCTCTAAATGCTCCAAGTCTGGAATTACTGACCCCCTGGAAGTTTTCCTTCCTCCTTAAAGATTTCTGCTCATTCCCTCAGACCCTACTCCCAACACCAGTTAGCCTATGCTAAAGAAACTATGCTCCCAGGACAGGTATGCTATTTGACATCACAAATTTGGCCTTGCAATAGGCAGGTGTTGTAATAATGCAAGAAGAATCGATCTTGAAGCACTTCTTATTACATTGGACATGTTTCCTTGGAAATATGCTGATTTGTTAGTGTTTTGTACTCTTCAGAAGTAAGTGCTAAATAGGAGTTTCTGCATCACATGCCTTTCCTAATAGTACCAGTCCCACACGGTCAACTATGCACTGCCTGATCAGCTGAGGCCCAGAACTGACAGTTCCTTTCCTCCCTCCCTCCCTCCCTCCTTCCCTTCTCCCCCCTCCCTGCCTGCTTGCCTGCCTGCCTACCTGCCTGCCTGCCTGCCTTCCCCTCCCTCCCTCCCTCCTTCCCTTCTCCCTCCCTCCCTGCCTGCTTGCCTGCCTGCCTACCTGCCTGCCTGCCTGCCTTCCCCTCCCTCCCTCCCTCCCTCCCTTCCTCCCTTCCTTCCTTCCTCCCTTCCTTCCTCCCTTCCTTCCTTCCTTCCTTCCTTCCTTCCTTCTTTCCTTCTTTCCTTCCTTTGACTTTAGCTATGTTGTCCAGGACATGAACCTCTGAACACTTGACTCAGCTTCTGAATCAGCCAGGACTGTGGGTGTGTGCTGCTGCTCCTTACCTGTTCCTTATGAATATTAATTGAATATTAATTCAAACCAGAACAGTCAGTGACCCACCCTCATCCCTACCACCTTAGCACTTAGCCCTCCTATTCTAAGTCTTTCTTACCTAGTCAGTCTTTATCAAAATTTTAGAAAACATTTTGTCTCTGATTTCCTAAGCAGATTTCTCAGAGCTACAAAGAGTGTGTTAAGCACAGTAGATCAGGTCTAAAGATTTGTGGGCTGAGGGGCCTGTGACTTCATGACGGAGGAAAACACGGAGTATTCCTCTTAGTGTATAGCAGGCACTGGCTGTTGTTGATTGCACTGAGCTCACTTTCCTTAAATGAACCTTTGTGGGCCTAATCTAATTTGTTTAAAGCTCTGGCTGCCAGGGAGCTCAAGGAGTTATTACAGCCCCTGAGAGACTGCTGCTTTGTAGCTGTGGGGAGGCTGTGGCTGAGCAGGCTGGCACATGGACCATACTTCCCACAGATGGTGGCCTAAAGTGTTGCTCCAAGAAGCCTCTCTCCCCTGGCTCCAGGGTCTGCTCTTCTCCAGGCAGCTGCCTCCTTGCCATCTCCTGGCTCGGCTGGGCTCCTGGCAGCCACGCTTCCGCATGGCCGTACATGTGACATCAGACCTCTGCCCATTGAGAACGCCGGCCAGTCTCAGCTTGGGCTGGAATTAGGCAATGTTTCAGCCACCGCTACCACAACAAGACAGTTTTCCAGTCTGAAAATAGTAACCTCTCATGCTGTCACCATAACCCAGAGGGTGGGGAGTTCACACTCTCCACTGGCAGCGCCCCCGGCGGGTTGGGCAGGGTAAAGCCAAACCTCAGGTGTTGACCTGAGGTCTCTCTGTTTCTCTTGGCCCCAGCCTTCTGTTTCTCTTTCTGCATCAGCATTCTCAGGGGCTTGGAAGAAGATTCAATGGTTCATTTCACCCAGCAGTCTCCAGATCTCGGACACCGGAAGGGTGACTTCATTTAGGAACACTGGGTTTAATGGTTCCCTCCATGGCTTAAGCCCCCTGTGGTTGGTGGTGCTGGGAGGTGGCATGCCCTTTCTTTTCTTCATGTTGGATGCGGGGATGAGTTTACAGGACACACAAGACTTCAGCATGGAGATGCTGGAGGTGAAGGAACCTTTGAGAGAAGGCTCTATTGCTATCGACAATGGAGCAAAGCCTGGGATTTCTGCCTGTGACCATGGCCTGCCACAGGACAGGGAATCCTTTTCTTTTTCTTTTCCTTTCCTTAAGTGTGTGTGTGTGTGTGTGTGTGTGTGTGTGTGTGTGTGTGTGTGTGTGTGTGTGTGTGTGTGTGTGTGTGTGTGTGTGTTCACAGTGGTACTGGGGCTTGAACTCAGGGTCTTGTGCTTTCCTGTCAGGGCTAGCATGTCAGGAAGTAATGGTGAGAGTTGGAGAAATGTGGCTTAAAGCCACACCAACTAGTTTTGGTTTGTTTTTTTTCTCAGAGTTGTCGTATTCTGTGGTTCAGATCCCAAATGCAACATGTGGTTCGGCTGCATGAAAGCATAGGGTGAAGGGCTTGTTTCAACCCTTCTGGGAAACACTGCCAGCTGCCTCTTGGGACTGTAAGCTGAGGACAGAGGAGCTGCTGGCCTGAGTCTTAAGGTTGTATCTTGTTTGTGTCTCTGATGAGCTTTGTGCTGGAGACATCCAGATGATATGCTGGCACAGAGGGAGCAAAGCCTGGGATTTCTGCCTGCAACCATGGCCTGCCACAGGACAGGGAATCCTTTTCTTTTTCTTTTCTTTTCCTTTCCTTATCTTTCTCTCTCTCTCTCTCTCTGTGTGTGTGTGTGTGTGTGTGTGTGTGTGTGTGTGTTCACAGTGGTACTGGGGCTTGAACTCAGGGTCTTGTGCTCTTGCTTAGCTTTTTTTGCTCAAGGCTGGTGCTCTACCATTTGAACTGTACCTCCACTTCTAGCTGTTTGCTGGTTATGTGGAGATAAGAGTCTTAAGCACTTTTCTGCTTAGGCTGGTTTTGAACCACAGTTATCAGATCTCAGCCTCCTAAGTAGCTGGGATTTCAGATGTGAGCCACCAGTGTTCAGCTTGGAAAGAGAATCCTTAGTCCTTTTTATGCTACCCTGAAGTTTTGGGGTGTTGTGGACATTTGCTAAGAATTTGAGATTCTTAAGGATCACATTTAAGTTCCATAGGAATGAGTGATACTTGTGTTCTTTCTAAATTTCCAGCGTTGAATGTCTTCCACTAGGGCTTGAGGTTTGTCCTGATGATGTCCGCCTCTCCTAACCACCCATCCCCACCATACTGGGCAGTGAATGTACATTTGGATTCAGCTCTCATCTCCTTTGGCCTTTGAGCTGCAGTCAGTGGACACTGCTGGCCATGCCCTCCTTGAAATATTCTCTTCCCAGTTTTTTCCTTTGCAGCACTGTCTCTCGGCAACCTTCAGGGTTGGAGTCCCTCAAGACTTGGTCCTGCCTCCTTCTTACCCTCATCACTGGGGAATCCTCAGTGCCAAGGCCTTCAAGTGTTCAATTGCTCAGCTGCTCACACTTCTCCCTAACTCCCAGAGCCACTTGCAAGCCCCTCCCTCTCCTCTCCTTCCCTCCCTTCCTCCCTCTGTCCCCGCCCTCCTCCCCTCTTCCCTTCTTTTTGGAAGTACTGAGAATTGAACTCACGGCCTCTCACTTCTAGACAGGTGCTCTAGCCTGCCCTTGCAATTGAAAGAGGATCGGACACATCCATGCCTGGGGACCACGCAGAGGCAGGCACAGGAGAAAGATTATTATAAGTTTATTAGAAGAGCCATATTCCCCCCAAGAGGGAGCACAAGGCTTCTGCCACCCTCCAGGTAGCAGGAGGGTCTGGGGGATAGGGAGTGAGGTAGATGGGAGTTCAGGTGGGTCTGGGCGGAGCTGTTTGATGGGAACTTCAGGAATGGGGTGCGGGGGACCCAGGTCTGGGTGGAGCTGAGGACCAACGGTGAGCATAATGCTGACATTCCCTGCTCTGTTGCTTAATAAGAATAGGGGGTGGGCTGGGAAGGTGGCTCAGTGGTAGAGCGCTTGCCTTGCATGCCTGAGGCCCTGGGTTCGATTCCTCAGCACCACATAAGCAAAAAGAAAAAAGCCGGAAGTGGTGCTGTGTCTCAAGTGGTAGAGCACTAGCCTTGAGCTGAAGAGCTGAGGGGCAGCGCCCAGACACAGAGTTCAGGACCCATGACCGGATCCCCCACAAAAAAAAAGAATAGGGAGTGCGGGGGTAATGGGTGGAGTCATTTCTTCTGGAGCTACTTCCTACTGTCAAGGGGCAAGGTAGTCAGAGGTCCCTGCTTTGTTGCTCGGCCAAGTACTGTCCAAGAAGCATCTGTTTGACTGGTTGGCAAAGGTCCTCCTTTTTCCATGGCAATAGTTATCTAAAATGCAAGACACAATTAATAAAAGGCAAAACTTGTTAGTACCCCAGGAGAGGAATATGCCATGGAGACACTGATTTCCAGAAGGGGCTATCAAAGCCTGAAATTGCCTTTTCTGTCTCGGATTGGAGACATAGCATGGCACCTGACTCCTGGCATCCTGGAGGAGGGGGAGTAAGACTTTTCTGCTTTAGGATCACAGTAACCTGAGGAGGGAGAAGCAGAAATATTTAAAGGAACCAGAGCCAATGGACTGGGAACATCAAGGAATCCCTGGAGCTGGGGTTTTTAGGGTCCGGCTCTGCACTGGGCAAGGCAGGGCAGTGTAAGTGATGTCTCTGGTTGCCTGTAGGAACAGGATGGCCTTGACTTGTTTCCAAGGGGTATCCTGGGCAGGAGATATTATCCTGTTGAAAGATACTTTTGGAAAGATCAGGCAAAAAGCCGACAAAAGATCAAGCAAAAAGCTGACCAGGTGACAAGGTCAGTTAACATGAATGACATAGCAGAACACACATTGGCCATGGGCCAGAAAGGTTTCATTTGGAATATAAGTTGTAGCCTATTATAGGGAAGGTAAAATAACGGGACTCGGGGCAAGAAGGCAGAAAGAGGATGACTAGGGTCTTTTGGGTAACTAGGTAGGGGAGAGCATAACAGACTGATTGGGAGTACCAGTCAGAAGGTACTATAAATACAAATAGCAGGCAACAGAGACAAGACTGCTTACTTTTTGTCCAGTTAGAGGGTAGACAGGTTTGGACATTAGGTGGGAAAGCAACTATTTCTCTTGATCTTCCAGCTCTGATGAATTTTGAAAGGGCAAGCATAAAGTGACTCGATTTATGATGCCATCTCCTCTTACTCTTCTCCATGGTTTTCCATTGTCAGGACTGACTTTGTCCTGGCAGTGTCTCAGCGTCCGTTGCTGGGATAGCTTGTTGGCATTTACGGTTTGGACTCAAGGCCTGGGCACTGTCCCTTGGCACTTCTGCTTGAGGCTAGTGCTCTACCACTAGAGTCACAATGCCACTTAGAGGTGGATACTTAGAGGTGAGTCTGGAGCCACGCCTCCAGCCTGGCTCTGTTGATTAGCTGGGAGATGGAGGTTTAGAGGGATTCTTTGTGCCCGGGACGGCTTTGAACTGTGGCAAAAGAGTCTTTGTTATGAAAGCGCTTTTATTTCCAATAAAAGCAACAAGGAGATCAGTGAGATAGAGGTTACCTATAACTTTTTAACAATTGCCTAACAATTACTTGTCAGCGTTTTTAAATAAAATCCAGTAGCTGTTTTTTAAAATGGGACTGATTGGTACTCCAAGTACCGCCTACTGCCTCTGAGCAGCCTGCCTAAAGTGGCTTACATACAACATTTAACCTTTAACAAATGTACAGGCCTTTTCTTGGGCTACAGAAACATAGCCTGTTTAACACCCTGGTTTATAAAAGCATTTTCTGGCTGGCAGAGGAACCTGATTTTTAGTGGCCCCAACAATGTCTACCTGTGTAGGCCTTTAGACAGATCTCAATAGGAACATAATCTCAGCTCCACAAGCTTTTCAACAGATTAATTCAACCAGCTCAAAAGTTACTGCCAACTAGGACTTTGAGCAGATACAGGGGGTTTGGGATTTTAATTACATTTTACAACCTTAGCTTTTACTGTCCACTGTTAGACTCGAACTCAAGACCCCGAGCAACCCCCAGAGACCATGACCAATGCAAACAGCAGAAGAGTCGTTTATTTGCAAGCTCGAGCCTGGACTCACAATTGTCACCTACACAGCGGGTCAGAGTTGTGAGCCCCGACCACATGTTTAGTAAGATTCTTATAGGGTTTCCAGCAAATAGGAGGGGTTGAAGGTTTGCGGGCTTCTACATAATTGGTCAGCAATTGGTCAGCATTTTGCAGGCAAATTTGGGTAAGCCTATTGGTTAGGAGCATAATCAATTCCAGTAAGGGTAGGAGCTTTCCAACTTAGTAGTTACAGGATTGGTTAAATCCTACATAGCAAGCAGATCATTGGTTGGGATACATAAGACTAACCGTAGGAATGCGAGCAACAATATATTTTTTAACTGTTTATGACCCTGCAGCTGCTTTTTCCAGGAACTTGACCAACCTGTCCATTTTCCAGTAACTGGGGTCGTGTTTCTCAACCCTTATCTAACTGGGGTTGCTAGGGATATAATTGCAGTTTCGATTGTGGGTTTTCCGAGAACTTTTCCAAAAACTGTTTTTTCCAATAACTGTTTTGTCCCTTAAGTTTAACCTGATGTCAGTTTTACAGGGGAAGATGGCTTGCTTTTAGAATGGAGTTAGCTTAGTCCTTCATCCACTATCACAGATGACTGGCAAATTTTGCCCAGTTAGACCAACATGGGTGTTAGGCATCTTTACAAACTATCTTTCCATGACCTCCTGGCTTTGGTCAATTTTTTGGAGGGCCAAGCTCAAGTAACTAAGGATCCACCATTTTTGCCATCCAAGCAATTGCTTGTAATTTTCTCTGGATGTTTTAACATTGTCGGGGTCCCAGAGTACCTTTTTTATGTTGGGATAAATGCACCTTTGGCATTTTCCTTGGTCAGTCGCTGGACGTGAACTCATAGTTTGAGTGCTGTCTCTCAGCTCTCCAGCTCAGGGCTAGCACTTGGCCACTTTCAACTCCAAAACAACTCCACTTTGAGCACTCTGCTGGCAGATTAGAGATGACAGTATCACAGGGATTAAACTCTTAGCCTTAGTTTACTAGCCATGGTCAGAGGTACAATATTTAACTCTTAGCATACATGGACATAGGAATGATGTAAATCACAGTCAACCTAATTACCGATTTCATTTACTTTGCAAAGGAAATCGTCTTTTCTAACTTCTTTTCCAAAAGCCTTTTAAAACTGCCTGTTTTTTCTTTGGCTTAGTCAGGTCACAAAGTTTTAAAGCAATTTAGATGAAATCACAGCTTTCATGGACAAAGATCTTTTAGTACAGAGGATACTTGGTAACCTTGAAACCATAACCACTTACATATAGACAAATAGACACAGACAGACATGTTTGTGGACAGATTATAAAGTGCGCTTAGATTTTAAAATCGGCCCTTTTAAAGTTTTGAAATTTTAGCGGTATTGCTTTTCCTAATTACGATGGAACCACTGCCAGTCTGATTGGCACTAAAGAAAAATTCAAGCTCTTTAACCAAGCACTCGAGTCGTCTTCTCCCAGTTTGTCCACCACCTTCCCACCCACCCACCCAGCTGGCCCTGTGTAGCCCTGTCTCCGTCTCTCTCTCGCTCGCTACTCCTCTGAATCCCTTCACTCCAGGCTGCCCGCTGGCCCCGTGCATCATCACAGACCCAATGCAGAATCCCAGATACCCGCCTTCTTCCCCTACCTCAAAAACTACAGCTTAACCCAGGGCCTTACCTGCTCCCCAGCTCTCGCCTGGTATCACTCAGCACTTATCCATGTGTTCTTCTACTTCTTTGACCACTTCATCATGACAGGACTCTCCCAGAAAGGAAGCACTGCAGCGTGATTGGGAGTATAGACTCCCGCAGCAAACATGTACAGTTCAGAGTCCCACCAGCTGCTACTGTGTAACTGACTTCCTTGTTTTCTTTATCTGTGGAGGCTAAGGAAATAACTGTACTCACTACATAGGATCACTGGAGGACTGAGGTACTTTGTGCTACTTTGTACTAGTGCAATGTTTGGCTGTGTTAGATTTCTGTTACTATTTCCCTGGTCACTTGGCTGTTGTTTGGGGGCCTGTGTCAAGGCAGCACATTATCAAGGACAGTGTGTGGTGGAACAAAGCTAGTCACATCTTGACAGCTGAGAAGCAGACAGACAGAAAAGAAAGGAAAGAACCAGGGTTCCAATATCCTTTCAAGAGCATGCACCCAGTGATGTCACTTCCTTCCACGAGGCCCTACCTTCTAAAGATTCCCTCAATCCCAATTTCACCAGGCTGGGACCAAGTCTTTAACACATGGGCCTTTAAGAAACACTCCAGATCTGAACTGTAGTACTGGCTATTGCATACAGTGTTACTGCTATGAAGAGATTTTAGTGGCTTGACGTCTAGGTGGAATTGGAGGCCCCTTAGAGGCAGCAAGTGCATTTCTCTATCACAAAGCATTCCCCAGTCCTATAAGATAGGCCAGGTGCTGCCTACATTTACTGGTGAAGGCCCTGGTTTCCTGCCCAGAGCTACATTGCCCAATAGAGCACAGCAGTCCCAGGGGCTTCAGAGAGAGAAATGGGAGGGGTCACTGAGCAGCCTACACTCACCAGGGCAGTGCCAGAGAGCCTGGCATGGGTTTAAGCCACGCGGCCACATTGCTCTCTTCGTGGGAGGAGCGCCCTGAGCTGGCAAGTTCATCAGTGACTTGCCTTTGGCAAGCTAATGTGCTGTTTACAGGGCCAGGAAACGCTGGTGAGAGCAACTCCTCAAGAGAACTTTCCTGCCTCTGGAGGTTTGTCTATTTGCTGCTGAGGCCCTCGTGAAAGTGTGGGAACATGTCCTGTGCCTTTCACTCCCATATGCCTAATAAAGACACGGTGAAGAGCAGAGAAAGGAGACTTATTACATGGCAGCCATGGGAAGACCACTTCAGCACATCTTCAGCCATCTCCACATGCAGACATGGGCTCCAGGTTAAATAGGGAGAATTAGGGCAGGGGGTGAGAAAGGTGCGCGTGGCTAAAACAGCCCCATCTCACAGGTATGGCCCCGTTGACCACTACTAGCTCAGCCTTTATTCTTGGGGAAGTTCGCTTTACCACTGGGATGGGACCAGGATGGAGCTGCCTGGCCTATAATGATATGAAGAGACTCGTTTTGCCTTCCTTGCAGGATGTTATCAGTGAATCTTCTCTTTCCCTGAGCCCAAGGTGACTGAGCTCAGATCAGAGGGCACAGATACAAAGCTGGAGGACTTTTAGTTAATTCACAGGTCCCAGCAAAAGCCTCATTCAGGTTGTCTTTTGCCCAGTCTGGCATGAAGACACCTGGGATGCCTGCGTGGAGGGCCCTGCCACACTTCCTTCCCGCAAGTGCCTAGGGCAAGCCTGTGGGCACTGGGTGAGGTCATGGCAGGGCCTGGAGCCACACAGACACTGTGACTTGAAGCACATAAAGCTGCAGTTTGTTTTCGGCTCCTCATTACAGTTGTTGGGGAGCCCCAGGGCCTTACCTAGAGATGTCCAGACATATGCACAGCCTGACTCAGGATGACAGGGGACCTCTGGCACAGGTCCCTTCCATTTCTTTAACTACTTCCTGTTTACATGGCCACCTGTTCTAAAAGAAGGGGGACTTTGGGGCACACAGAGTACCATGGGAGAAGGAAGTTCCCTTCCTGCTTAAGCACAGAAGACACACACACGCACACACACACACACACACACACACACACACACGTGCACATGCACACATCCCTCTTCAGCCTTGCTGTAGCCAGAATGGATGCTGAGGGAACCCACAGTACATTCCAGCTAGGGAGAAATGATTTGTACCCACAGACTCTGGTATTGGCCTGGCTGTGTCCACTTTTCTTCTGCGCAGACGTAGGAAGAGGACAGTGGCTCTCATTACTGCCCCCTCTGGGATGGCTCCTTCTGTCCTCCAGACCCTCTGAAGTCACCAGGGCCACCAGGGGTCTGTAGACCTGGAATTGAGCCTGGAAAGGAGGTGGAGCAGTGGCCTCCTTCCTGGGCCTGGCACTGGGAGCTAGAGGCCGTTTATACCCTGCCTCTGAGGTCAGACTAGGGGCTACAATGCCCAGCTTTGGGTCAGCTGGAGGCCCAAGTTCTCTTCTCTACCTGTTTGTTTAGTCCTGTGGTATGGAAGGATGAGAGGGAGCTCCATAAGCAGACCCTGGGGGACCTGTGTGCTGTCAGCTTCCCCACCCAGACTCAGGGGCTCCATCCTGCCTTGGCGTCTTGCAGCCCTGGGTACTTTGTCCCGATGTTCTTCCTTTGGCCAGCATACCAGATCAGATAACCATGTGAGATCTTCTAACCCTGCAGGCCTTTGATCCGACAAGACAGTGTTCTCTCCCATCCTTTAAAAAGATATGCTCTCTGCAGGCACCAGTGGTTTATGCCTGTAATTGTTGCTACTGAGGATTGTAGTTCAGTCAGCCCAGGCTGGAAAGCCCATGAAACTTTTATTTCCAATTAGCCAGCAAGAAGCCAGAAATGGAGCTGTGGCTCAAATAGTTAGAGCCCTAGCCTACCTAGGTGCTCAGGGACAGCATGCAGGCCCTGAGGTCAAGCCCCAGGACCGCCCCCCGAAAGATCTGCTTTCAGCTTCCTCTTCTGAGCGCACTGGCGTTGCAGGGATTCATTGGGTGAAGCTAGCTAGCATTTACTGAATATCTGCTCGGTGTCAGCCATAGTGTAATGACATTATCCAGGCTGACTTATATAACCCTCCTATAAGGAGGCCTAGAGACTTTCAGCACCTCTGGTAAACAGCAGGTCCAGGATGTCAGACCAAGAATCTGATTGCAGTACTGCCCTCCACCACCTGTACTCCATATGTTTCCTGTGCCCTGGACCTGTTTTCCACCCGTGATCTGGGGTCTCCCTACTCTATCCTCAGCCTTAGGCAGAGTTCCCATCCCTCTGCTTGTCATGAGGCTGATGGTCCCTTAAAACACGGGGAAGAGTCTGGGGATCTGGGACTCCTTGTTCTCAGGGAGGCCCTCAGCCCCTAGGCTTTCCTCCCCTCCATTAGGTCATTTCCTCACACTGTGGGATCCTCTGCTGTTCTTCTCACCAGCTGGTTGTCCTGAAGCACTCCATGCCTGCCTGGTGCCCCTTCCTCTCCCCTGAGCCCACTTTTCCAGGCACTGTGTACATTCCCTGTGGACAGTAGTAGAGATCCTTGAGTGCTCAGCTCCAGTGATATTTGCAATAGTTCTAGCTCCCATTTCCAGTGTGCCCCTTGGGCCAGAGACATGCTGAGGGATTTACATACAGAAGTGCCTGTGACATTCTCAGCTGGAAAGGACAGTGTACAGCAGAGAGATTTAATTAAGCAGTTGTCTGAGGTCATACAATGAGTAGTAGAGGAGGATTTGAACTTGGCTCCAGCCCATTTCCCGCTAGGTTCTCACCAGCTGATCTCTGTTGTTGTTGGTGGTGGTGGTGGTCGTCGTGGGGCTTGAACTCTGAACCTGGGTGCTGTCCCTCAGCTCTTCAGCTCAAGGCTAGCACTCTACCATTTGAGCCACAG
>NW_012267261.1:9490138-9496908 GCF_000151885.1 Dipodomys ordii
CCTTCCTCCCTCCTTCCCTCCCTCCCTCCTTCCCTCTCCCTTCCTTCCTCTCCCTTCCTCTCTCTCCCTCTCCCTCTCTCTTGCCTCTTTTTTCTTTTTTTTTTAATCCTGTCAGGATATTTTTCCACTTGCTGCCTTGTTGAGAGACACCAAGTGTTTTGGATTTCCTACATCCTTTTCCCCTGGGGTCTCAAGGCTACTAGTGTCCATCCATTTTCCAGAACTAAAACACCACACCCTTCGTTCTGGATGAAGTCACACTTGGCCTGAGATGAGTTCATTTAACAGGTTCTGAGCAAAGTCTCTCTTGGTAACCTTTTGTGTGTTTTTTTTTTAGACTTACTTTATTTAATACATGACTATAGAACTTTCCAAGTCCAAAGGACCAAGAATGAATGAGACTTGCTATATCTATGCAGAGACCTGGAAGGGGGGGGGTATATTTCTTGCAAGTGGCTTTCTGCTGTGATAATGCAGCAGGGTACCAGATGGGGCCCCAAGGACCCCAGCCTTCACCAAATCAGCCACACAATTTGTCCTGAGTTTATCCAGAAAGCTGTTGAGGGGCCAGGGTAGGCATGCCTGACCAGAGCTGGAGCCGCCCCTCCTGGCCCTCAGCCACGCATCAGCTGCCTGTCATCTGGGGCTGGGATTGTTGGGGAGACACGCAAGCTTTCAGATGTTTCCATGAAGCTGGGCCAACTGGGGTCAGATTTTGTGGGAGAGTTCTGGGAGAGTTGAATTCCTAAGCATTCCAGTGCCCTCTGAAGAATGCCTTATCCCAGCTGGCCATCAGTGGATCATGCCCGTAACCCTAGCTTCTCAGGAGGTTCAAAGCCAGCCTGGGTAGGAAAATCCATGAGATTCTTATCTCCAATGAGCACCAAAAAGGCTAGAAGTAGAGCTGTGGCTCAAGTGATAGAGCACTAGCCTCATGCACGAGGCCCTGAAGTCAAACCCAGTCCCATCAAAAACAAAAGGAAACAAAAAAGAAAGTCTTGTCACATTTCTCTTTGCCTCTTCCTTCTTAGTGGCCAGAAAGTGGGGGGGGGGGTGAAGAGAGGTCTTGCCTGGCAGACACAGGGCCTCTATCCCCGGGAAAGCAAAGGGGAGCTACTGGCATGATCTCTGAGCTCCTTCTGGTTTGAATATCCCACCTTACAGCTCTGAACTGAGCTCTCAACCCCCAGGAATTAAGGAACCCTTATGTTGTACACACATCTCTCCTTAGCTTGCTAGACAGCTTTCCAGACACTCAGTCCCTTTGGTCCCTACAGGATGGGGATAATGGGGAAGCTGTCCCCTGTGTGGCTGAAGTTAGGGGGGTTACCCCCTGTACTCTGGGAACACATGCAGCCACAGGATAGCAGTGGCCCTGCCAGTACCCCAGGATCTGGAGCCCTCACACAGCCTCCTGGGGCTCAAGTCTTCCTTGTGAACAACCTCAAGTTCTCTGTACCCATTGGGTTTTTTGGACTGAACCCTTCTTTCCCAGGCTGTCCCCCCTCCCCAACCTGTGTGTGACCCCCCCACCCCACCCCCAGTCTACACCAAGGCCAACTCAGGCCGCCTGTATCCCGTTCTTGCTTGACCTCAGAGGGAGAGAGAGGGTGTGGGGCTAAGTTTGGTATCAATATAGTAAGAATTGTTTATTATCTGGTTTAAGCTGTCAGTCTGAGGTAGGAGGAAAAAGATTCGGTGTCTTTTTGGCCTCATGGACGTTGTAGAGAAAGCCCTTATTATAATAGTACCACGCACACCCTTGTGTGGGCTGAGGCCAGGTGAGTGGTCGGGAACCCAGCTGGTGGGCTGTGTCTGGGATGGAGAAAGGGGCTGCAGCCCTAGCGATCACATGAGTGGACACTGTAGGGGAGTGTCCACAGGATGGTGGTTCTCAGTCCTTGCTGTGTACCAGAGTCATAGAAACCCTGGCCCAGGGGCACAGACCTATGGGTGTGGATGGACTCGGGCAGTGGGGTTCACCTTCCTTCCCTCCAACCCCTTGGAAAGTTCTGTGCAGGAGGCTGCAGTGGCCTGCCCAAGGCTGGCTTGAATGGGGATTATAGAACCGCAGCTGCGTGGAGGCATGGGGCACTGGTCCCACAAGTCTAAGGAGTGCTGGGGGTTAGCAGGAATAGTTCCAATGCCCAGAAACCTTGTGCTTGGAGCCAGCAACTCTGCCAGGTGTTTGAGGCAGCCTCGTGCAGATGGACTTGATCGGGTTCCTAACGCTGGAGTGTGAGAAGCTGACACCTCGCATGCTGACCTTTACATTAGATGTGGCCTCTGAGAACCAGGGGCTTCCGGCTCACTGCATCAAGACGGCAGAGCGGAGTCCCTGGCATTGGGAAGGAAGCAACTGTGCCTTCCGGGCCTGCGATGCTGGGAATGCAGTTGCATGTATGGAACCTTATGTGGTGTGTAACAGACATGTATCTTTCCTCTTTCCTAAAGAGATTGTGTGGAGTGCCTGCTGCTTCGGCCGGGGAAACCCGACAACCAGTCCTGCCAGCACCTGTGCAAGGATGAGGTGATCACCTGGGCGGACACCATCGGTGAGTGTCCAGAGCCGTCCTAGTGCTGCTCCCGTGCACCGCAGCAGACTTCCAAAGGTCTCTCCCTGGGGAGCAGGGTGGAGTTAACCCTGAGTTGGGAAACAGCCTAGCCCCGCAAACACTGCTGGCGGGGAATGTTAAAGGCGGGGGTAACATGCTCTAGAAATCAGCTTGGCAGCCCCTCCAAAAAGTTACACAGAAAATCACCGCACAGCCTTCCCACGTATGCCCAAGAGGGTTGGGTTGATCTGTCTGCACAAAGGTTCAGGAGCTGTGGCGCAAGTGATAGAGCACAAGTCTTGAGACAAAAAAAAAAAAAAAGCTGTGAGTTCAAGCCCCAGTCCCAACACATACACAAAATGTTTATCTCCATTGGGTCATGATAGGCAGGTATCCACCCACTGGTGAGCCGAGAACCAAATGCCGCGTCCTGTGCATGGAATGTTTCCGAGCTGTAGGAAGGAGCCAGGTCCTAGCCAGCGTGCCAGCCCGTGTGAGCCCCCAAGCACCCCGCTAAGGGAAGGGAGCCGGACAGAAAGGAGCAGCGGCTGTCCCATACTGTCCAGATCTACATACACGAAATGTCCACCATCCACAAAGCCGATGGGGCTAGTGGTGGCCCAGGGGATCAACTGCTAGCAAATAGGAACTTGTTTTGAGGGTGATGCACATGTTCTGAAATCAGTGGGAATAGTTATGTGTCGCAAACTTACTAAGCCGACTCTTCACATTGAAGTGTTAAAATGGTGAGAATAAAACGCCGCACATACCTGGAAAGGAATGTGTATCAGGCTCCCCATTGACAGGTATGTCCTCTGCCTTGGCCTCCTGACCCTGGATCCCGTCAGTCCTGTCCCTCTATTACCTCTGGCGTAGAATTCCTTGTTCCCGCCTCCTTAGTTTTGACTGACTTTTTGGACAGATCGTGGTGTGGTTTGGGGCTACGTTGAGTCTTATATTTATCCCACCTGTATTCAGCAGGCAGCAGCTATGTGACAAGTTCTTTGTGATGCCCTCTCCCTCCACCTGCCTGCCCTTGCTGCGCTATGCTACCACAGGCCTGGCTCACATCAAGTTTGCCTGCATACCCGGGCCAGTTGCCTTCTAATGGGGTACATGTGGCCAGGGAAGAGGAAGGCTGCTTTCCCCATTCTCTTGGGCTATGCCCACCTGCTCCCCAGTTCAGCCTGAGCGTGCTCAGTAGGGAAAATTTATCTCTAGCTCATCCATGTTTTTCCTTCCTTCTCCTAGGCTTTAAAAAATATACACTCTCCCTTACCTAGAGAAAAACTCCAGGCTTTCATGTTTATAATCACACCAATTATCTGCTTCCAGATTAAAACTCCTTTGACCAGATTAAAAAAGGAAAATGGAAACGTACTTTGTGACATAATAGTAACTTTCTTTTCTTCTGGGTGCCTGTTCACCTGTTTCCTCTAGCTATTTTCCTTCCTATGGATCAAACGCTGGTACTAGAACCTGAACTCAGGGCCTGTTCTTTAGCTTTTTTGCTCAAGACTGGCACTCTACCACTTGAGCCATACCTCCATCCACTTCCTGCATTTTGCTGGTTAATTGGAGATAAGAGTCTCTTTATTTGTCTGCCTAAATTGGCCTTGAACCTCAATCCTCAGATGTCAGCCTCTGGAGTAGCTAGGATTATAGGTGTGAGCCACCAGTGCCCACCCCTGTGGATCAATTCTGTAACTCAGTGCTGGAGAAGCTGTGGATGGCAGACAGTACCTGGAGCCTGGATGCTGCTGCTGCTCTCTTGGGCTAAGGGCAGTATGGGGCAGGAAGGAGCTGAAGTGGCTGAGGCAGGGGCTTGTTAGCATCCAAGAGTGGCAGCTGTGTGTCTAGGGCTGAGCAAGGAACCCAGTTCAGTTTATCTCAATGCGTGGCTATCATTGTGTGACCAGCCTCACATCCTCCTTACGCTCAGGCTCTGACATCGCAGGGAGGAGCTGCTCTGACCTCTGTAGTCCACCCCCGTGCACTGTTCCCAAATGTGGACTCTCACGTGGGCATTGATGGCGGTGGGCCATATCCAGGATGATCTTGATCTATGCATTACATTTCCTCCCAATTCCATGTGCTCACCCTGCCCACAATCATCACATGCTTTTATCATTTTGTGTCACCCCACAAATAATTCAGCTCCTCTGATATGGCTCATGTGTCCCTAGAGTCATAAACTCAGCTCCAGGCCTGTGATTTTAATGGGAAAATCCCGAGCTTACTTTAAAGCCCTGCCACCGCTTTGTCTATGCGCCCTGACTCTGGATTGCTTGCCCTGACCGTCAGCAGCCTGGGTGCTGCCCTGAGACTCTCAGGACATTTCTTCTTGCCCTTCTTCTAGTGAAAGATGACCAAGAGGCCGTGCTGTGCTTCTACAAAACTGCAAAGGATTGCGTCATGATGTTCACCTACGCCGAGCTGCCCAGTGGGAAGTCCAACCTGACTGTCCTCAAAGAGCCAGGTAAGGCGGGCCCCCGGGGGTGCAGCGCAGCCCTTGGTTCTGGTTTTTGCCATTCTCTCCTGGATACCCTCTTAGCTAAATGCTAGAGAGCAGGGACCCAGTGCCTCATGATCAGGACCTAAGGCCACGGCCACTTTCACTCCTGAAACTTAGAAAAGAGGCAGATGGACTGCTGGGGTGGAGTGCCGGGGAGGTGACTGGGTTGATGGGGCTAAGGGAGGACTGGGTCTGGCCCTCAGGAGTCACCTTAGAGGAAATAGAACTTAGCTGGGGTGGGGCGTTGCTCATGCTGAAGATCATCGGGGTCCACATGCCCTCCCTGAAGGCCTCTTGGGGGGCAGTCTAAGCGTAGCTGGAACACTTGGTACTACATTCCTGCCTGATACCATCTAGGATCTGGGCCCAGGAACCCACAGCTTTTGCCTTAGAGTAATTGGGATTTCTAGATCAACTTTTTTTTTTCCTCTCTGGAGGCAGCTAGGGAACAGAGGTTTTTGTCTCTAATTCATCACCATGTAGACTTGGACTCCAAATGGAGGCAGACCATTGTGCCTCCAGTGGGCTGGAGACAGAGGGAAGTACAGTACCAAGCTCCTATGCTGGCCTGGAGCGGCCAGGCTCTGTATCAGACACCGCTTTTGCAGTTGTTTGAAAATAAGGCTTCCTTCCAGGAGGCTCCACAGGAAGGGCTTCAACATGGCCAGTCCTTGTAGAAGTCTTCCCTGCTACTTTCTGTCTGCCCGGTCAATCCCTGAAGCCATCGACATGAAAGCTAAGCCACAGTCCAGCACTCTGCATGGAGCTGGGCCAGGCTGGGGGAAGGGGGCTACCCCTTTAGGGGGACACAGCTGTCTACCAGGGCTTTTATCCGGCTTCCCATCACCTGGATATGTGATAGTTACCAGGCGTCTTTGAATCTCTCGTTGTCTGAGCTCAGGGAAACCTGCACCCACCCATCCAGTCTCACAGGGGCAACAGGGGATCTAAGAGATGAGAGTAGGAGGGGTCTGGGACGGGTGACCTGTCAGGTGTGTCCGAGACAGGGGGTGGGCGCAGAATGCTGGTGGCTGTATTACCCTTTGTGCCTCCGGGTTCCCTCCAGAGTGTGGCTCAGCCCCCAACACCGTCACCATCCTGCTGGCTGTGGTGGGCAGCATCCTCCTGATAGGGCTTGCTCTCCTCGCCATCTGGAAGCTGCTTGTCACCATCCATGACCGCAGAGAGTTTGCCAAGTTCCAGAGTGAGAGCTCCAGGGCTCGCTACGAAGTGGTAAGCTGGTGGGCGATGCTGGAGAGATGTACTTGGGACCAATTGTATGTGAGTGATGGAGGCTGCTGGCCTCCTTGGCATTAAAAAGCCAAGAGCTTGCTGGGCCCTGGGGGCTCATGCCTGTATCCTAGCTACTCAGGAGGCTGAGATCTAAGGATCACAGTTCGAAGCCAGCCCGGGCAGGAAAGTCTGTGAGACTCCAATTAATCACAGATAAAGTCACAAGTGGTGCTATCACTCAAGTGGTAGAGTGATAGCCTTGAGCAAAAGAAGCTTAGTGTCCAGGCCCAGAGTCCAAGGCCTATGATAGGCACACACACAGACACACGCACACACAGACCCCCCAAGAACCATCAGGCCATAGTGAATACTGTGATCCCAGCTACACACACACACACACACACACACACACACACACGAACCATCAGGCCATAGTGAATACTGTGATCCCAGCTACACACACACAC
>NW_012267261.1:9496958-9503848 GCF_000151885.1 Dipodomys ordii
ATGGACTTTCCTGCCCAGGCTGGCTTTGAACCATGATCCTCAGATCTCAGCCTCCTGAGTAGCTAGGATTACAGGCGTGAGCCACCAGCGCCTGGCATCAGCTGATCACTCTTGTTACCCCAAGATCCTTGATTCTGGGTGCCTAACCCTGCAGCATCTCTTGGAAGCACAGCTTCACCCTTGTTCATCTTCTCCTACTGTCTCTGTTGCTATTTCTTCAGAATCACTACTCCCTTTACCCCTCTGTTTCTCTCCAAAAAATGTCCCCTAAATCTTTTTCTTTGAAAAGGGGTTCCACAATGCAACATCCCATCCTTCTTCCTCCCAGGCCCTTCTGGTCCCAGATAGCTGTGGGAGTGGGGAATGCTTCTACTCTCTATGACCCTATGGCCGCCTCCCTGCAGGCTGGACTCTGTCCTCAGGCCCCATTAGCACCTCCCTCGCCTGTCTGTGGCAAAACCTGTAACTGCTGCCGGATTTGCCCTTGACCTCCACAGAGCATGGATGCCAGGCTTCCTCTCCTGACTCCTTTGGCTCCCAAACCCCTGGTTCCCCTCCTCCATCCAGCACAGACAGGCCTCCCTCTGAATAGCTGGCATTCTGCTTTGTAAAAGGAGGCAAGGAGGCTTGGCCCACAGCCCATACAAGCACTGTTTTTGCTGATGGAAAGCTGTTGAATTCTGTAGAGCTAAAATTCTGTATAAATAGGCACATTTACAACTTCCTGTCCATTTTGCTATCAGTCATTCTAACAGAGTAGAACCAATAATGACTTGCATGTGTGGCCACTCATTCTGTTCCCAGAGGCTCTTCAGTATCCCTGTCTATGTGTGATGGAAGTATCTTTTATGTCTGTACAGCATTAAGTGTGATTAAATTCAACTCTTTTGGCATAGATAATGTTATCAGTCAGCTTGGTTTTTTTTTTTTTTGGTTGTTTTGTTTTTTGCCAGTCCTGGAGCCTGAACTCTGGGCCTAGGCACTGTCCCTGAGCTGCTTTTGTTCAAAGCCAGTGCTCTGCCACTTGAGCCACAGCCCCACTTCCATCCTTTTCTGAGTAGTTTATTTGAGGTAAGATTATCATGGACTTTCCTGCCCAGGCTGGTATTTAACCATGGTCCTCAGACCTCAGCCTCCTGAGTAGCTACGATTACAAGCGTGAGCCACTGGTACCCAGCAGTCAGCTTGGTGTTGATGAGTTCTTGCTTAGGTACTCTGAGCATTGTCAGTGCCCATGATTGGTGATTGATGATGGGTCATTGATCCTTGGAACAGGGCTAAATGGCCCTTGTTAACTCCATGGGCCTTGGGAGAGGCCAGAGGTGAGCAGATGTAGGAATCTCTGTGCATGCAGGTTGAGGCTTTACAGCAGTGTCTGGATAGAATGCAACCTGACCCATCATCCCCTTTTTGACATGCTGGGTGGCTTACACTTTCTGAAGGAGGTGTGGAGCTTTAAACCAAGATGGCCCCTGGCCATCTTGTGTGCCAGCTACTATCATTTGGTGGAAACTACTTGGAGTACTGTGTTAAGGAGGGCTCTGGGCACCGTCCAGATGACAAGGTCAGCTGCGAGTGCGAAGGACTTGGTGGTGTGTGTCACAATTCTGCCATAGCTGCTTTAAGCCTTTTTTTTTTTTCCAGTGCTAAGGATGGAACTCAGAGCCTTGTGCATGCTGGGTACCTCCTACTCCTCTGTCCTGTCCTCTTAAGCTCTAAAAGAGTGAGCTACTTGATGCTGATAAATTTAGAGCTGTAAAGAGCAACAATCCTGGTGTTACTAGGCATGACGGCATAGGCTTGTAATCCTAGCATTCTGGAGGCTGAGGGAGGAGGGACATGAGTTCAAGACCAGCTTGGGATATATAATAAGACCCTGCCTCAAATTAAAAATAATAAATAAAATCCAACACTCTCTCTGTGTCCCCCCCCCTTGTTCATGATCTTTCTATCTTTGCCTCCCAAGAGCTGGGGTACAGCCATGCACTGTGACGCCTGGCTTTGATGAGGATTTCTGATGGCCCATGTGCCTTCACTGCTCCACTGGCTGACTGCCACTGTTTCTGTGCTCCCCGCTGCACAGCTTCTGTGTGTGCTGTTGTCCCGTCTCGTCCACTCTGCACTTGGGGTTGTAGGAAGTCTTCAGGAATAGCTTTGGTTGCAGGCGGCACATGCTGTTCTTTCCAAGAAACCCTGATACTTTCCATCAGCTCCTACTTTCCCCACTTTTGAATCCCATGGTCTCTCCTGAGCCCTGGATCTGGGGTATACTTAGCTATATTGGCCTGGAGCTGGGTTTGAGAGCTCCGAGCCCTGCAGGACCGTAGACATACCCATGACCGTGGGGCTTTATTCCCACTGGGCCAGCATGGCGGGAAGTGGAGTCGCAGGCTCCTCTCCTGTCTGTGCCCTCTCCAGCTAGCAGAGCCTTGCAGGAGCAGGGCCAGTCAGCTGTGAAGTGTGATCTCTTTCCAACACATACAGCGCTCTCCAGTTCCTTGACGCTTGGAAATATGGTGACAGATTTTTTTCTTTGTGATAATTTGTTGCTGCCAAAACAGACGTGGAAAATAAATTATACTTATTTCAGGAGAGATGGCCTCTCTAGCCTCGCTTCCTACTCTCTCCATGGCTGGGTAATACTTTTCCTTTTGCTTTATAGGATTATGAGAATACAAGTCTTTGGAGAGTGCCAGAGCCACATTCAAAATTTTCTCCTTAGCCAGGTGCTAGTGGCTTGTGATCTGAGCTATTCAGGAGGCTAAGATCTGAGGATTGTGGTTCTAAGACAGCATGAGCAGTACTGGCATAAAGTAAAAACAAAACAATAACAAAAACCCTACAAAAACCTGTCCCTGAACTCTGAAACCCACAGTTAAAGTTGTTCCCTCTCCCTTTCTCACTCACTCACTCTCTCTCACTGTGTGTGTGTGTGTGTGTGTGCGTGTGTGTATATACATATGTGTGTGTGTATGTATATGTGTATTAATCCTGGGGCTTGAATTCAGGGTCTGAGTGCTGCCCCTGAGATTTTTTTTCCCCTCAAGGCTAGTACTCTACCACTTGAACCACAGCTCCACTTTTGTCATTTTGTTAGCTAATTGGAGATAAGAGTCTCAAGGACTTTCCTGCCCAGGCTGGCTTTGAGGGATTATTCTCAGGTCTCAGCCTCCTGAGTAGCTAGGATGAGCCATTGGCACCTGGCTGAAGGGCAGTTTGTGAAAATTATAAATTTGTGGATGGGTGGGTGCAGGATGGTTTTGTGGTGCAGCAATGTGTAGCATGCTCATGGTAGAACCTAAGGTAGAACCTAAGGGGTGAGTCTATAGAAGCTTATTGCACAATCCTTTTGTTTTGTTTTGTTTTTTGGTCCGTCATGGGGCTTGAATTTTGGGCCTGGGCACTGCCCCTGCACTCTTCAGCTCAAGGCTAGCGCTCTACCGCTTGAGCCACAGCATCACTTCCGGTTTTCTAGTGGTTTATTGGAGATAAGAGTCTCATGGACTTTCCTGCCTGGGCTGGCTTTGAACCGCGATCCTCAGATCTCAGCCTCTTGAGAAGCTAGGATTACAGGTGTGAGCCACCAGTGCCCGCCTTGCACAATCCTTTGAACTTTGCTGCAGGTTGGGAAATTTCCATAATGAAATGTTGGGTAGGGGGAAGAAATTACTCCAAACAGTGAACCATTTTTATTTAAGCCAGGCTCCTAACCAGTGTGGCCCCTGGAGCCACAGTGACCCATTTCATCTATGAAGATGTGCTTGGGAAGGTTGCTGCTGTTCAGGCCTCAAACTGGGGCTGGTCACACATGGGTGGGGACGGCAGGCAGTCCTCAGCCCGTGACCTTGGACATCAGGGCACTGTGCTCTCCCGTGGCATCCACATCACATATTGGCTCCTACACAGAACAGACTGCATTCCTCCTCCTCCTCCTCCCCCTCCTCCTCCTCCTTGCCTGCCTGGCATTCCACCCCTGGCAGAAGCCTGGCCATGGGCCTCTGTAATGTCTGTGAAATGTGCTGTGGCTCAGAGCCACCTGGGCAAGGCTGGCCTGCACACAGGGCAGGGCCGCTGGCCTGCTCCAGATGAACTCCCTGTCCCCTTCAGTGGTGGGGGACCATGCATACTGAGCCAGAGGAAGGGGGGCCAGGAAGAGGCACTCTGGGGCTAGGTCCTGACCTCTATTACAGTCATACTCTCCTGAATCCAGGTGCCAGAATCCAATGCCACGATAACTGATGCAGGCGTGTAGACAAAATACAAGGACTCCCGAGACCCCAAACATCTCCCCAGCCTGGCCACCCCAACTCCCGCTAGCTTAGAGGTGGGAACTCAGTAAACACAGACTGAAGGTTTTAGGAATGATGTCAGCCTAAGCAAGATGGCATTAGGAAGGAAGACATACTGCAGAAATAGTATAAAGGTCTGTCCTCTTTCTCCCGCTTTCCTTCCCCTCTGTCTCCGCGCACCTCCATCCAGGTGCCCCGGCAGTTGCTCCACCCCCATAAACTCTTTTTTGCCTCAAAAAAAAAACCCAAAAAACTACAAGGTAGATAAACCCAAAAAACTACAAGGTAGATTTTTTTAACTCACATTTGAATCAGTTATAGTTGTGCATGTCTATAATCCCAGCACTTCAGAGGCTAGCGCAGGAGGAAAGTTCAGGTCAGCCTGGGCTCCATAAAAAGACCCTGTCTCAAGGCCTGGGAAGGTGGCTCAGTGGTAGAGCGCTTGCCTTGCATGCATGAGGCCCTGGGTTTGATTCCTCAGTAACACATAAGCAGAAAAAGACCCTGTCTCAATCTGCCTGGCCCTTGAAGGTGGTGGCGGTGTTCATGCTTTCTGCACTCTTAACAGGCAATCACTGTCTGACTGTCTCTCTGTCTCTGTCTTTTTTCTTACTCTCTCTCTCTCCCCCCCCCCTCAGTCTTGACGCCCTTCCTGTGGACACCAGCAGAACTTTGAGGCCATGACTACGTACCACCTTGCATCAGTGTATGTCAGGTTCTCTCATTGGCTAGCCTCTGCTCTTTGGAAGACATGGAGTCTGGAGTTCAGACCCTGGGCTTGCATACTGCAGCTAGCTATATGACCTTCACTAAACTGCTTTTTCTTGCCGTGTCTCAGTTTCATCTCATTAGATGGAGAATAAGAAACCAGGCATGAGCTGGGTGCTGATGGCTCACGCCTGTAATCCTAGCTACTCAGGAGGCTGAGATCTGAGGATCATGGTTCAAAGCCAGCCCGGCAGGAAAGACCCTGAGACTCTTTTATCTCCAATAAACAACCAGAAAACCAGAAGTGGTGCTGTGGCTCAAGCGGTAGAGCTCTCGCCTTGAGCTGAAGAGCGCAGGGACAGCACCCAAGCCCAGAGTTCAAGCCCCACAACCAACAACAACAACAAAAAAATCCAGGCATGGTGGGGTTCACACCCATAATCTGAGCTACTCAGGAAGCCAAGTGGATGTATCAAGGTTCAAAGCCAGCCTGGGAAGAAAAATCTACCAGACTCATATCTCCAGTTAACAAGCAAAAAAGCTAGACATGCAATGGGTCAAGTGGTAGAGTGCCAGCTGTGAATGAAAGGCCATGTTGAGAATATAAGGCCCTGAGTTTAAGTCTCCATACCAGGGTACACACACACTCTCTCTCTCTCTCTCTGTCTCTGTCTCTGTCTCTCTCTCTGAACTAAGAATAGTCACTTCATGGATTACTGTGAGAACAAATAGTTTAAAGCACATCACACCTCACCTGACAATGTACAGAGCCTCCCTTGGGGCTGGGGGGCTCCCAGGGCCAGAGGCAGAAGTCAGCGTCTCCCTGGGACTGAGGGAGAGCGGCTGTGCTACTGTTTGGTTGTGCCTGAAACAAATTGTCACACATTTAGTGTTTGCTTTCCTGCAGCTCTGGAGGCCAGAAGTCTGCACTCATTTTCCCTGGGCTGAAGTCAGGGTATCTGGCAGCCTCACTCCCTCTAGGGTTGTGGGGCAAATGTGTTCCTTGTCTTTCCAGCTTCTAAAGCTGCATTCCTTGTGATCCCTGTGCTCCATCTTAAACATTCCCATAGCCACCCCCTGTGGTCCTCCCTTAACCCCGCCCCTCCCCCCAAGAACCTTGTGACCAGTTTAGGGCTCACCTGGACCATCCAGGGGAACCTGCTCATCTAAAACCCTTTCTTTCCTCTCATATCTAGTTTTGCATTGTACCATTTTTCAGTTGTGGAGATTAGAATGTAGACATATGCGTATATGACATTAGTCATACAACTGAGTCAGGAAGCTTTTCATGACTTCTGGTCTTGTGTCATGACTTGGCAAAGTTCTGGACTAACTTGGAGATAGCCCAGACGCTGCCAGGCCGTGTGTGTTACATACGTCTCTGCTCAGAGGGCAAAGTCATTCCCTCATTCTCTGTGGGATCTGCAATGCTGCTGTGCTGGACACTGGATGATACATGTTCATTCATAAAGATCAGCCAGCCCTGATGTGCCCCATGTGTCGTTTTAGGCCACGGCGAGTGTCACTGTGGAGAATGCAAGTGCCATGCAGGTTACATTGGAGACAACTGTAACTGCTCAACAGACATCAGCACATGCCGGGCCAAGGATGGGCAGATCTGCAGCGATCGTGGACATTGCATCTGTGGGCAGTGCCAGTGCACGGAGCCTGGAGCCTTTGGGGAAACATGTGAGAAGTGCCCAACCTGCCCGGATGCTTGCAGCACAAAGAGGTAGGTTGCTCTCCCTCATGCTTGTCTGCCAGCTAGGCAGACTTGGGCTGGCCACCCTCCCACCTCCCAGCCTGTGTGGAGAGAAACTTACTAACAGTCACTAAAGCACTGGCTTCAAAGTGCTGTTCGCGTGGGCATCTTCCTTCCTTCCTTCCTTCCTT
>NW_012267261.1:9518717-9541202 GCF_000151885.1 Dipodomys ordii
ACACACACACACACAAGAACCATCAGGCCATAGTGAATACTGTGATCCCAGCTATTAAGGCTATGCCAGGAGGATTGAAGATTCCCATGTTGGGCGCCAGTGGCTCACACTTACAATCCTAACTACTCAGGAGGCTAATATCTGAGGATTGAGGTTCAAAGCTATGCAGGATAGAAAAAGCACATGAGACTCTTGTCTCTTATTGACCAAGCTGTGGCTCAAGTGGTAGAGTGTCAGCCCTCAGTGAAAAAGCTAAGGGACAGTGCCCAGGCCCTGAGTTCAAGCCCCAGTACCAGCACACACACACACACAAAATTCTAGGCTAGCTTGGGCTATTAGTGAGACTCTGTCCCCCCCAAAATCAAACAAAAGTTAGAGAGCTGGGGTCTAGTTCAGTGATAGAGCCTAGTGTGTGAAAGGAAGACCCTGGGTTCCAGCTAGTATTACATGACAAACAGACAAACAACACCTACAAGTCCATGCCCAGTGCTGAACAGCAAGCATGGTACAGCCCTGAAATACACGGGCCCGTCCCAAGCCCTGCCCCACACCCTGTCCCAGGTTCAGTGAGGATTGGTAGAAGGCCAAGACTCCGGCAAGTCTGGAGGAGCTGGGAGACAGCAGGCCCTCAGGCAAGCAGTGCAGGTTCGTCTGGTCTGATCAGTGTTCTGTCAGCATGGCTCCTCAGGCTCTTTGAGGCCTGGGCACAATACAGGCGCCACCGCCATCGCCAGTGCCTGCTCTAGTCGCTGCAGACTTCAGAGACCTCAGACTCAACCCTCATTCCATAAATGAAGAGTGAAAGCTCAAAGAAGGCAACGGGGTCTCCAAGGATATAGAGCCAAGTCAGAAGCGGACCTGGTGCTGGAGCCAGACCATGGCCTCCTGCCTGAGTGCGCTGCTTGCTGCCTTCCTGTCAGGAGGAAGGGGGTTAGCCTGAGCCTGCTGGTTCCCATGCCAGAACTAATGCATGTCCCCTTACCTCTGCTCACAGGCCTTGAATCCCCTGTACAGAAAGCCCATCTCCACACACACAGTGGACTTCACCTTCAACAAGTTCAACAAATCCTACAATGGCACCGTGGACTGAGGGCTTGCGCTTCTAGAGAGCTGGAGGGGACTAAGGACAAACCACCAAAGCGCTTGGACCGGCTCCATTCATCATGGCTTCCTAGATAGGCGAGTGCGGAGAGGCCCTGATGGCGAACCTGTGTGAGGAGCCTGCTGCCCAGATGAGGTACCCGGCTGCAGGGCCAGATCCACGTGGGGCTGCCTCCCTCCAAGCCCAGGAAAAGCAAGGGGACCTGGCTCCTCTTGGCCACCTCCACTGGTGTCTGGAGGAGCTGCTGACGGTGAGGCCTCTCTGCCTTGCTCGCCTGGCCAGACAGAGGACACTGTTGGGAATGGACAGACTGCAGAATCAGCGTGCGGCCTGGCTTTTCCACGTTCATCATTTTATATAAAATTAAAAAAAGGTCATGCATTTATGATGTAGTTCTGGTTTACGAGAATTGTCTGCACGTGCATGTTGGTGATGGGATTATTGAGATGTCTGTTGAAAACACATTTTGCAAATGTCAGTGCTTTTCTTCTACCTGTGTTTGTTCAGTAGTTTTGTAATGAGAACGACTGTCTGGGCTTGAAAGTAAAGATTGGAATGAAATGCATTCATGTTGGCCTGGTACTCTTGACAGATTGCTGCTTCCCCTCCCCCCCCACCTCTTTTGGGATTTGAACTCAGAGCCTCATACTTGTTAGGTAGGTACCTTACCACTTTTGCTTCAGGTTTTGTTTTTTTAATAGCGTCTCACACATTTTGGCCTTGGTGAGCCTTAGGCAATAATCTTCCTATCTGTCTGGCTTATTGGTTAAGAATGGGTCTCTCAGCCAGGCACCAGGGTTCACACCTGTAATCCTAGCTACTTAAGAGGCTGAGATCTGAGAATCAGGGTTCGAAGCCAGCCAGGGCAGAAAAGTCCATGAGTCTCTTAGAGCCAAGAAATTAGCAAAGAGCTGGAAATGGAGCTGTGGCTCAATTGGTAGAGCTCTAGCCTTGAGCAAAAGCAGCTCAGGGAAAGTGCCCAGGCCCTGAATTCAAGTCCTTGGACTGGCACAAAAAAAAAAGAGGGAGGTCTCTATTGTCATGCTAGTTTTCCCCCCCCAAGGTTAACAAGCCATGATCCTTCCAGTCTCTACCTGCCAAGTAGCTGTGATTATTCTCATGAGCAACCACACCCGGTCCTGTGTGTGCCTTTCTGAGTGATTCTGCGTAGTCCCCAGTATGGACTCAATGTAGATGTGCACTTCCTCAGGGACAGGATCCAAATTAATCCAATATTCCAGACACAGCATCTAACGGCTCCATGAGCTGCCTGGACAGCGTGCCTGTGGAACACCTCGGTTTACTTTACATTCTAGAGGGTAGAAAGTGTGTAAAGCACCCTTCTGTCCTCCAGTATTGCTGAGAGACTGGAAGCAACTTGTGCTAATAACAGGATCAAGCAGTGATTCTCACACAGAATGGATGTTTACACATGCATGTCAATAACATTTCCTTCTGGTACCTTCTTCCGAACAAAACTCATTTCAGTTTTGATTTCCTGCAGAAACATGAATTCTCCTTAGGTTCCCATATCAGAGATGGAGGACCTCAGAGGTCATCCAACCCAGGCCCTTATATATTATCAGAGGAAGTAGATTCCCAGAGAGAGGAAGTGGATCACTCAAGTGCCAGACCTCCTGAGGACAGTGTGGTATTAAGCCAACTCCAGATCACTGCTCTTTTGTGTAGAATCCCTTTCAATCAGTTGGCTTCTGGTATCACTTTAAGCCTATTGAACCTTCATTCCAAACTGATCTGTTCTCATTTTTTCATTGAATTCCCCTTCATCTGGCCATCACTAAGACAGTGTTCTCAATAAGCAGCTAATTACCTGGGGCAAACACCTTCTGAGTTTCCCTTCTCTTGTGTAACTTGGGAATGATGCCTTAAGTCCTTTTTTGAATACAGTCAGTTGTAAGTCAAAGTATACAACAAATAAAATGGTGGCTGGGAGACTAAACTGAGAAATAATCTTGGAGGAAACCGGGTTTCTCTCCCATTTTCTTATAGATTTCCTGAATTTCAGAGTGCATCATCATAGGCAACTGTGTAAGCACACAGTCACTCTGAGATGAAGAGCTCTGATCGCTACTTGACATGGATGGAAGTTGGGGGGGGAAGATTTCACCCCTGACACCAGAAGGATCGCAGTGTATATGGAACAGGACACCTGCAGTGTCCTGCTGCCCCCTGCTGGAAGCCATGGGAACAAGCAGCCTGGAGACCTGACATCTGAGATTTTACCGACTGAGCAGGAGTGACAACAAAGGCCATCCAATTATTCCAGCTGCCTCATCTTACAATTCAAACTCAGGTTTGTCATTTTATAATTTTAAAATATCTTATCAAATGGAGCTTTGGAAACAGCTCTTGCCAGTCAAGGGCTGGTACTGCCTTTCCTGTGAGTGCCCGGCTGCAGAGAGATATACTACAGATAGGGAAATTGCTTTTCTTTCTTGGCTATTTGGGTTTGAACTCAGGGCCTTGCACTCCATTTGAACTATAGCTATTCTTTTTAAGTTTTTTATTTTTTGGCTGGTCCTGGGGCTTGACCTCTGGGCCTAGGCACTGTCCTTAAGATTTGTGTTCAAGGCTAGAGCTCTACCACTTGAGCCACAGCGCCATTCCCAGATTTATTTGTGTGTTGTGTGTGTATGCATGCACATGCATGTACGTGGAGATAAGAGTCTCACTGGCTTTCCTGCCCATGTTGGTTTCAAACCACAGTCTTCAGACTTCAGCCTCCTGAGTAGCTAGGATTATAGGCATGAGCCACTGGCCTTGGGTATTTTTGTTATTTCTAGAATAAGATTTTGTGATATGTTTAGAATGGCCTGGACTGCAGTCCTGCTATTTGTGCTTTTCACATGGCTGGGGTTACAAATATATTGGCAAGATTTTATTGGTTGAAATGGGGTCCCATTAACTTTTTGTACAGGTTGTCCTTGAACCACAAGCCTCCTGACTTTAGCCTCTCCAGTAGGTGGATTATAGGCATGGTGGGATTATCTGGGCATAGTCACCATGCCCAGGTAGAGAGAGATTTCTAATGCCGAGGGGTCTGCCCTTGTTCCTGTGGCTCTATAAGAACACAACAGAGAAAACAATCTCCTCCGGCTTGTAACTGGAAAGCTTAAAAGGTATGTGCTTATTTGTTGTAGAGGAGAGAACTTTACCTTTGTAATCTATATATATGTGTTCTTAAGACCAGGCTTTTTTATGTAATCCAGGCTGGCCTTAGATTTATGATCCTCTTGCCTGAGCCTTCCAAGAGCTGCAATTACAGGCTGAAACCATCACATCAGTTTATGTGGCTCTGGCTCTCAAGTCAGATTTCTTAATGTACTTCATATTTTAGTGATTTAAATGACTCTGTGTGTGTGTGTGTGCAAGCGTGTGTGTGCACAACTGCATGAATGCACACGTGAAATAGTATAGAGGCTTGAACTCAGGGTCTGGGCATTGTCCTTTTATTCAAAACTGACACTTTACCACTTAAGCCACATCTCCATTCTGGCTTTTTTTCTAGTTAACTGAAGATAAGAGTCTCATGGATTTTCCTGCCTGGGCTGACTACACAAGGCTGTCCTCAGAAGGACTGGCATGAGCCACCAGTGCCCAGCAACTTGCTTTTTTTCTTTTCCTAGTTACATAATTCTGAACTGAGTAGATGGGAAATAAAAGCAGAAAGTCTGATAGCTTGGCTCTGAAGGGTCTTCCCGAGGCATTACAGGAAGGTGGTAGAAGCGTTGAGGCAGGGCCTAGTGGTAGACCCTCCATCCAGTCCCTGGGGCTGTGCCCTGGCCAGTGGATCATGGAACCAGGGCCATTTGCTTAAAATCTCCTTCATTCCCAGGCATCAAATGAGTGGCTTTGTTTAGCCACAAGCATCCTGCCATACTGTGCTGCTTTGCCATAGGTGCAAAAGCAATGGAGCCAACCACTCATGATGTAGAACCTCCACAAACATGAGCAAGATCAACATGCCCTCATTCAGGTAGTTAGCACAGCAATGGAGAGCTAACACAGTCTTTTTGTGTATATCTTCTTAGTCTTATTCCATGCACTGACATGTAATTTCGGCTCAGGTGTGATTATACTTGGCACCTTTTGGAAAAGGAGCCTGGTGCTGGTGGTTCACACCTGTAATCCTTACAACTCAGGAGGCTGAGATTTAAAGATCACAGGTCAAACCCATCGTAGGCAGGAAAGTCTGTGAGACTCTCATCTCCAATTAACTGCCAAAAAGCTGGAAGTGGAGCTGTGGCTCAAGTGGTAGAACACTAGCCTTGAGTAAAAAAGCTCAGGGTCAGGCTCCTTGGGCTCAACCCCCAAACCCAGCACCACCATGGAAGGAAGGGAGGAAGAAAAGAAGGAAGGAAGGAAGGGAGGAAGGGAGGGAGGGAGGGAGAGGGAAAGGACAAAAAAGCTAAAGCTCAGAGCCAGGCGCTGGTGGCTCACGCCTGTAATCCTAGCTACTCAGGAGGCTGAGATCTGAGGATCGCGGTTCAAAGCCAGCCCGGGCAGGAGAGACCGTGAGACTCCTATCTCCAATAAACCACCAGAAAACCGGAAGTGGCGCTGTAGCTCAAGTGGTAGAGCGCTTGCTTTGAGCTGAAGAGCTGAGGGACAGTGCTCAGGCCGAGTTCAAGCCCCACGACTGACGGAGGAAAAAAAAAACCCTAAAACCCAGCACCAGCACAAAAAAGAAAAAAGAAAAACAAAAGGAAGAAAGGAAGGAAAGAGAAAGAAAAAGAAAGGGAGGAAGGAAAGGAAAAAATGAACAAATAGAAGTGTCGCTGCTTGGTTGGTTAGTACTTCATCAAATGGTAATAGCCAGTAGCACCTCTCCCTGTTGAAGGGAAGAAATGTACTTCTGTAATTTGCTGAATTTGCCGATTGCTATGAAACCTTGCTGGTACTGCGGCTTTGAACTCAGGGCCCTATGCTCCCACTCAGCTTTTTCACATGGCTGACACTACTGCTCGAGCCACACCTCCAAAAACGCCAGAATGTTTTTTGCTGGTTAATTGGAGATTAGTTTCTCCTGGACTGGCTCCAAACCGCTGAGTAGCTGCCTCCTTTTTGGAGGACTTCCAGTCCAAGTGGCTCCCACTTGCTTCTGAGGGCACCCTTGAATATTCAGCTGTTACATCGTTGGAATCTCATCTCCTCCAAATACACACACTGAAGGTCTGCCCACTAACGCTGGTGTTCCGAAATGAGGTCTTTAGAGAATGATTTAAGGTTTAAATAGGGCCATCGGATGGGGCCCTAATCCGACATGACTGGTGCCCTTTATAAACAGAGGAAGAAATGTGGGGCTGTGAGGACACAGCAAAGAGGCAGCTATCTACAGCCTCGGAGGAGAGGCCTCAGGAAACACGGCCTCCAGAACAGTAAGAGCAACCTATGGTTTCAGCCTCTAGTCCATGGCATGTTGTTACGGCTGCCAGAAGAAACTAAAACCTACTATTTTCATTTTTGTGTTAGTACTGGGCCTTGAACACAGGGCCTGGGTGCTGTCTCTTAGCTTTTTTGCTCAAAGCTGGAACTCTACCCATTGGGACTACACCTCCAGTTTCAGCTTTTTTGGTGGTTAACTGGTTATAGAATCTCATGGACATATGAGCTGTTTGAGCTGGCTTTGAACTTCAGTCCTCACATCTCAGTAGCAGGGGCTTAGGCTTGTCTGCCTCTGACCCTCTCCAGCACAGAAGATTCATGCCCCTGTCCTGCTTCATAGGCTGGGCAGAAGCCATGCAGATGTTCCACACCAGCACTGTGCCAAAATCTTGAACTTTAAATGGCAAAGCATATTCTCATTACTTTGTTTCTCTTTGTATTTCTACTGTGACCTCCCCTTCCTGAGACACAAAAGGGGAGGAAGGGTTGAAGGGAAAAATGGATTGAAAAAATCATTTAATTCAGACAAAGCCAGATTATAAGTATCAAAGGCAAGAGAGAGTACTGGGGCCTGAACCTGGGGTCTTGTGCTCTTGATTGGCTTTTTCACTCAAGGTTGGTGCTTTACCTACTTAACCTACACCTCTGCCCAGGATGTCCTGATGGTCAGGACAGAACCTACCTCTGCAGAACACAGGAGGAGGCTGGTGATTCTCTGACCTGCTCTGATTTCCTGGGGCACTTAGGTGAGCCACAATAACCAGCACAGGGCCACATTCTGGAGAAGCAAAGTCCACGCTTCTGTAGGAAGGACGGGGGCACAGGAGTCCCAGTAGCACAAAGGTCTTGGCCCAGGGTTCTCAGTGGTCACTGGCCCCAGTGAAGGCGCACAGGCTGCTGGGGGAGGTCTTCACTGAAGTGTAGTATCTGTGGAGGCAGCTCCACCTGTGGGGAAAGCGTGGTGAGAGGCCTCTCTGCACCTGGCACAGGGGCAAGCCACTAGGAGCATTTCCCATGAAGGAACACACTTACTGTGGGTAACAGATGTTTTGGCTTACCTAGGTCTCTAACTTTACACTTCTCTTTGTCCTAGCAGGCCTGAGATCTGACTGCTGTGTCTACTTAGGGCTGTAGGGCAATGGGAGCAAAAAGTCCTCTCCTCTGCTGCCTGTGTGAAATGAGTCAGTGGTTAGGGGTGAAGACAGCCTGAGTGGACTGTTAAAGCTGGCTGGGCCTTTGGAAGAACAGAGGATGGTGGTCACAGGTCTGAGTGTGAGAGATCTCTTCTGTACTGAGCGCTGGCTCAGAAGCCCTCAGAGGCACTGTGTTCCAGGAAGTGGTGGCCGACTCAGCCTCCTATATGGCTGCTTCTCAGGTGCCTTCACTACACTGAAGCAATGCATCTTGGGATGCCTGGGCTCTGTCCCTGAGTTCTTTTGCTTGGATCCATTGCTCTACCACTTGAAGCACAGCTCTACCTCTGGCTTTTTTGGTGGCTAACTGGAGGTAGTAAGTCTCATGAATCTTTCCTGGCTTCATACTGTATTCCTCAGATCTCTGTCTCCTTAGTAGCTCAGATTATAGGCATGAACCACTGGTATCTGATTTAAACATGATTTTTGACTAAGTAAAATGTAGATTATATTTGTAATGTATACAGGAGCTTGTTATCCTTTGGGAAAACTCTTGTAGTGTATGTTGTATTAAATGGTGGACACAATGAATGCATGGGTCTCTTCCACTCTCCTCCCATCCAGTCAGTACTAGATATTAAACCCAGGGCTTCTCTAGGGAAGTGTTGGACCACTTGAGGCATACCACCTAGCCATTTTAGCTTGTATTTGGATGGTCTCATAACTTTCTCCATCTTATCTCTGCCTTGTAAGAAGCCAGGATTATAAATATGTGCCACCACTTGTGCCTTGCTGGATCATTTTTGAGGTTTAAATACTGGAACTTGTTTTTTTTCTAATGATTATGATTTTTATTATATATTGGAGTCTGAAGACAGGCGGGATTATGACTAATGGAGTTCCCAATTTTGTTGAAGAAGTTTAAGAAATTGTGAAGAGGAAGCAGCTGTTTTCTAATTGTATTAAGAAAATGTGGCCGTGACTAATTGGAAAGTTTGAGTATGAATGCTGCCAGCTTGCAGTATTTTGACCATCCCCCATGTACTGTGTTCGGCCAGAAGGTAATTTTCCTGAGGAGGTATCACAGGAGGAACTGATCCAAACAGTACATGTGAAAATACAGAAAATGAGCCATGTCCATAAAGGCACCATTAGTGTGGATGATTGAAATGACCCCTTAGGTTAACCGTTAACATTTGTTTTTGTAGTGGTATGGGATTTTTCTCTGGCTAGTGCTCTACCACTTGAGCCAGGACTTTTTGTTGCTTACTTGGATATAGAATTTCTTGGACTTTTCTGCCCAGGCTGCCTTCTAACTGTAATCCTCAAATCTCAGCTTCCTCGGTAACTAGGATTACAGGTATGAGCCACTGTTGCCATATCTTTCATAACAAGAAGTGCAGGTTTCCTTGCTGAAATGTCTGATAATTCTGCTAAGTGGAATGTCTTCCTTCATTCTCAGGTACTACAGGAAAGGGTTTTAGAAGTGTTTCTGTTAGCAGAGGTTTGTATGAACAAGAAATGTTTCTAAAGATCATGAAATTGTTACCTGATTAGGAACTGATACAGAAATACAAAACTGACATAAACCAAAATTGCTTGCTTCCTAAATTGTTATAGTAAGATTACTAGTTATTTGTGTGTGTGAGAGAGAGAGAGAATACTAGGGCTTAGAACTCAAGAGTCTGGGTGCTGTCCCTTAGCTTTTTTTGCTCATGGCTAGTGCTCTACCACTTGAGCCACAGGCCCACTTCCGGCTTTTTGATGGTTAAACTGAAGATAAAAATCTCATGAGTTTTCCTTCCCAGTCTGGCTTCAAACCTTTATCCTCAGATCTCAACCCCAAGTAGCTAGGATTACAGGTGTAAGCCACTGGCGCCAGGCTAGGTTACTAGAGTTTTAAACAATTTCTAATGTATAATTACTACAAGTACAGTAACTCATGTGAAAAATGTTTAAGACATGAATTGGCAGTCAATCAGATTGCAGTGGTAAAAGGTGCTATAGTTAAATAAATGGAGGTCTATTTCCTCAACAGAACCTGTCTCTAGTGCTTCAAAACTGATAGGAATAATGCTGAGGTGTCATATTGCTTCAAGGAATTATTTTCACCATGTAATCTTTGTGTCTCCAGTAGAAGCCAGCCATTCCACACTGACAACCTGAAATGGGGTCTTGTAGACTTGAGATGAAACTGCTTTTAAGGGCACTGCGATTAGTAGTCTTGGGTCTTCCCTCCAGCACCTGGAGCTATACACTTGTTAGAGTAAGGCAGAGCTGACCAGAGTGTTTTCTAGATTTATAAGAACAAGACTGTGCATGGTAATGAGACCCTAACCTTCAAGTTTCCCTTGGTTATGCCACCCCCTTTGATTTGATGGAATTACGCTGTAACCAGTCACTTTTAGCACTTGTTCTTACTCCTTAGTTTGGTCCTGGGTAGTAGTATGACATGGTCTTTCCTGGCTTTTTTTCTTTGTTGGTGATGGGCCAGGGCACCCTACCACTTGAGCCATAGTGCCACTTCTGGTTTTCTGGTGGTTAATTGGAGCTGTTCCTGCCTGGGTTGGCTTTGAACGGTGATCCTCAGATCTCAGCCTTCTGAGAAGCTAGGTTAACAGGCGTGAGTTACCAGCACCCAGCTTTTCTAGCTTTTAAAAGCTTCCATTTGGGGGATGGGAATGTGGCTTAGTGGTAGAGTAGCTTGCCTAGCATGAATGAAGCCCTGGGTTCGAGTCCTCAGTACCACATAAACAGAAAAGGCTGGGAGTGGTGCTGTGGCTCAAGTTGTAGAGTGCTAGCCTTGAACAAAAAGCTCAAGGATAGTGCCTAAACCCTGAGTTCAGGCCCCGGGACTGGCAAAAAAAAAAAAAAAAAACAACTTCCATTTTTGAAGTCATGTAACTCCATTACTCACCAGAGAGTAAGCATACTGAGATGGATGATGGGAAAATACTGATGTAATGGGTTGCTAAAAATGACTTAACAGGGAAAAGTCTACAGTTACCAATACTTGTATAGATCCCTGAATGTGGTGGACTTAACTGGCTGGACCTTGCTTGTAACCCCTGATACTGAAGTCTCTCCAGTATACTGGGTCCTCAAGTCTTCTAACGTGCAGCTACCTGCTGAGTACGAAATCACCTCTTTGGATGGAAAAAGAACTTGAAGTGTGGGTCATGTGTGGAGACCTGAGTCCCAGGACCAGTGACACTTGGTGACAGCCTGAACAAAAGGGGGAAATGTTCAAATTTGTGGGAGGCCATGGATTTGAACCGGGCCTAATAAACCAATACAGATTTAACTGGGTGGCTGCAGGAAGCACTGCAAGCAGTCAACCAGGAGAATATGAGCAGCTGATAGGAAGTTTGTAACTACAGCAAGCTGGTTCTGGGAGCTGCCTACTTTGCAAATACATTTGTTGACTTCATTCAAACTCCCATCCAAACTGGACACTAGTGAAGGCTGGCTTCCCACTATAATGACAGCTGGGATAATTAGGTAGGATCCTCAAGCCAATCCCCAGGTGGAACCTGCAGCTGATAGCTTAAGGGAAAGCAACTAACTTACTCAACAAGGCAAAAGAGAGCTGTGAAGGACTCCTGCTGCTGAGAAGTGAACCAGAAGCTCAGTGACAGTAATTCTCCCCTTCTCACCTGCACTCGGGTAAGAAAAATGGTTCTTGGATCCAGCACCATTTGAATACCTACACCGTCACCTTTAAGGTGACTTAACAGACATTATTTGGGCAACATATTAAAGAACACATGCTCTACTGGTTTTACCCTCTATTTCTAAAATGGTCTTGTTCTGGTTGCCTAATAACAAAAGTCTCAATAAAAGCAGGCTTTAAAATGATCTTGTTATATAGTTTCAATGCAGTGATTACAAGCTATTGTCAATATTTTCTGGTTCATGATTTAACTCAAGTCCCTTCCACGCAGCAGGAAAGGCCAATCATTTCAAGACAGCAATTTTTAGGAGGCCACTAAGTTTCAGTGCATTTATATGAATGTAGCCAATGCACTCAATTCTCAAGTCTATTCAAATAAGCTTCCCAGGCAGCCTTCCGGTACATCTCAGCTGCTTCCATGCGATTAGCAGCTGAAAGTATTCCCCGTCCTACAATGATGACATCAGAACCTCGTTTACCAATAACTTCTTGTGGACTGTTATACTGTTGGCCAAGATGATCCCCTGTAGACAAAAACAAAGCATAATACAAAAAAACAAAGATAATACAAATATCTTAAAAACCTGCCATATCTCCTTTGAAATATTATCTAATTAGCTCTAAAAATGTTCCTGCTTTCTAGTCCAGGTGATGAGATTCCCTGGATCTGCCAGAGACCACCCTAAAGAAGGATCCTAACCTACTCCTTTTCAATGTAGGTAATTCTAGAACATTTATAGTTTTGTGTGTGTTAAATATGGTTAATCTGTTTCCAAGAAAAGATTCAGTAACATCTTCCTTGAAGGCATCTAACCTGATAACCACCATTTAATATGACCCTTTCTGAGATGCCTCAGAAGTATTTACACCTTAATCCTTCATGGACACTTTTTAAGAAAGATAGTTAAAGCTTTATAACTGTACTAGCTAGTTATAGAACTGTGGGGACAAGGTACCCCTGAAACAGCCTCCCAATGGTATTTCTCTCTCTATTGTATCTACTTCCTGTTTAAAGTTACAGATTTCCAAGTGAATAGGCCAAGAACCCAAATCTGATTCAGAATATTTGGCACAAATGTGGATCTTAAATAAGTGTCCAGTTTTTGCAAACCAATGCAAACACTTAGGAAGCCTTACGTAGACCAGTCATTCCGCTGAGGCCTGCTCTGTGATGGGAAAGGGCACAGGAAGCATCCAACGACCTCACTGTTTTTAATTGATTCAATCTCACTAGCCTGTTCTTCCCAGTTAAAAGAATGTGGTTATATATCAACCTTCTTAGTCTCCAACACTAATCCTTCCATCTGTTCAGCATAGTGCCCTGTCCACTCCTTCAACACCTGAGTTGTTCCTCAGAGCACTCCTCTACTCAGATCTGCTAGTAGTCTACAGGAGTATTCAAGACACACTCCACATGTACAGAAAAGCAAAATGTCCCTGTTTGTAAACAATATGCACAAGGGCAATGTTTGAACATATGGCCAATTGTAACTGGAAAACACTGGCTATAAAAAGAATGCAGTAACTCTCTCGGTGCCATGGATAAGTAGGTAGAGCCAGTGCCTCCCTTTGTGGATGAGGTAACCACTAGGGTAAATCTATCTACTTCCTCTGAAATATCTTTTGAATTTTGCAATGATAAAAACAATCAGAGCTTACCACCTAACCAATTACACTGAGGGGTGATAAACAGTTTTCAGTTTACAGTCATTAAATGAGAACCCTAATGATCAAATTACTACTCCAGACCAACCTAAGTCTACAAGGGAAAGAAATGGAAAGCGGGCTCTGTCCATACCACTAACTGTGATGGGGACCTTTCTTGCCATGTTTTAAGTCATTTCTCCCTCATTCATTGAAAACAAGTTGATTATCAGAGTCCTACAGAATACTTAAACATACCTCTATAATCTATATTACCCCCTAGCTGAATAAAAAATGGAACTGTTTTTTATCACCACACTTCATTTGTCAGACTGCATAATGTTTCATATTCCAATTGGTTTGGGAATTACAGCAGAACTGAAGTGCTCCATGTTGGAGATTCATGGTATATATTTGCACAAAGAAGCAAAAAGTTTTATTTTGTTAGCTCCTCTAAAAGTTTCTAAACTCTGGAGCACACAATACCTTCTTTTAGCAGCATATTCAGAATACCAACCAGAAAACATTAACCTCAAGTATAAGGTTGTGGCCTATTTCAAGGACTTTCTAAATTTTAATCCTAAAATTAGATTACAAGCTGTTTTGCAAATACAGACCAGTATCACTGGGCTAAAAGACTCAATCACAATTGTTCTAGACCAATGCCTTTCTATAGCAACTTTAATAGTTTTATTTTTAGTGTTTATGATATGAGTAAAGAAACGGTTTGAAAACAGACTTACCTCCTGCTTGTAACTGAACTCCTGGGGTCAAATGAAGAAATTCTGGTTTCATACTTACTCGAGAACCAGAAATAAAACCCACCACAAATTCACAGTACTCTTCAGCCATTCCAACCTATAGAAAATATGCCATAAGAAAACAGTTAATACTTTAAAAAAATTATCCTAATTAAGCAGATTCAACATAAATTCACTACCTAAAACTGGTTATCTTAAATATGAATGACCAAACAACTGTGCTTCATTAGCGCATAAGATGACCTCTTCCCCCATGTAGCTCATCAAAATCCCTGTACTTCTGCATCTAAAGTATTTATCTGTATTTATTTTTATTTGTATTTATCTGTAATTATCCATTCTCAAATATCAAGAGCTAAGGAAATCTTTCATCTCTGCCACTTTCCCTCTTCTTCAACCCCTGCTATGAACCATCTATTTTTCACACTATTGTTTCACATACACAGCAAGTCTGCCTGGCTTTCTGCTCTGGTTCTTTCCTGACACTATTCTACTCTGACCACCAGATATTACCAGTAACAAGTCAATTCCTGTCCTGGAGTCAGACTTACATGCCCCAAATATTAATATTAGCAATGACTTCTTAGCCCCTCTGCTTGTAAGGGGCAAAATCAGGGAGAACTTAGGGGAGGAGCGAGAACCTAACCCATACAAGTTCTTAAGAGTCTCACATAGCCTTTATGAATTATACCAGGAAAAGTGTGAAAAGGCACTCTGTGTGTGCTGGTCCTGGCTTGAAATCAGGGCCTGGGCACTATCCCTGAACTTCTTTTGCTCAAGGCTAGCACTCGAGCCACAGCTCTGCTTCTGGCTTTTTTTTTTTTTAAGTACTTTAGTGAAGTCTCACAGACTATTCTGCCCAGGCTGGCTTCAAACCAATCTCCAGATCTTAGCCTCCTGAGCAGCTAGGAATGCAGGCATGAAACCCTGGTGCCCAGCAGAAGAGGCACTTTTCAAGTAGAAAATTTGATGTGCCGGGCTCAGGGTGGGGTTCAGGGCAGACACCAACACATACGTACTGGAAGAACTTTTTTAATACTACAGAAAACAATGTGGCTTGACCCCTTAAGCTTTTCCCACCCAATACCAATCACTATTAAGAGCCAGGGTAAAAAGAAACCACTTAATGGGGACTGCTGTCATGAAACTGGCACTGTGGGACTCAGGACACTCACACTGCACATCTGGAAGATCTTTTCAACTCCAGGTGAGAAGAAAATTTCAAGTACAAGCAAGAGAGCTAGCTTGGGTACTGGTGGCTTGCTCACACCTGTAATCCTAGTTACTTGGGATACTGAGGATCTGAGGATTGCAGTTGGAAGCCAACCAGGTAGGAAAGGCTGTGAGACTTTTATCACCAATCAACCACTAGAAAACTGGAAGTAGAGCTGTGGTTCAAAATGGCAGAGTGCTAGCATTGGGGAAAAGAGCTCAGGAGCAACACCCAGGCCCTGAGTTCAAGCCCCATGACACGGACAAATAAGACACATGCAGCTAAAGACAGAACCTTTTAAAAAAAAATGTGAAAATACCATACAGAGGGGTCACAATTACATGATCAAGGTAATAAGTACATTTCTTATCAAGCATGGTTACCTCCTCCTTTGTTTCACCTTCCCATCCCCCCTAGTCCCCCACCCCCCTCAAGACAGACCCTTATTTAACTGTGTCTTCATGTTTCTCCCAGAGTGTAATTCAAATTCCTTAAGTGTCCAGTAGGAGATACTCTACTAAGTATCAAGAAACTGTATCCAATTTTTGTTAGCTTACTATCTCAGTAACAGCAGCTATTTGCAGGGTGAGACAGGGCTTCCCACAGACCCCAGATGAAGACATTTTCTTGCCCTGAAGCATGCAGCAAAACAGCCCTCATCTCTCCCACCAGTCCTTGTCACTCACCGCTGCTTTAGTGTAGTTGCCAGTGGCCAGGGAGCCAGCAGAGCTCATTTCCGCAATGAGCAGGCACCCGCGTTGCAAAGGCAGTCCAACTTCCTGCAGGCCTTTCACAACCCCTGCACCTGGAACCACGTGAGCATTTACCAGGTCTGCCCAGGAAGCTATTTTAAAGACACCACCTAAGAAGGGAGGAAAAAGATACTTGCCAACTCTCAAACAAAAACCTCTTTGGTTTTGCCAACATGTTAATGAAGTTAAACATTTCAATGTCTTAAGCGATTATCTACCTGGTATCGAGGTGAGAGAACAATGAGAAGAAATTCTTAGGAGCTCTGTAACTTTGTCAGGCCTAGTGATAAGTCTAACTTATTTTCAGACTGAAGCCTGGAACCCCATTGGTAAAGCTCATGCAATTAGAGACAGAATCCAATGAAGACAGGCATTAACTGAGATCAGACAACAACATCCTGAATCTCCTCTTGAAGATGACCAATTTCCACTCAGCAAGGATCTCCCAACAACTTCTCAATGTTAATTAATTGGCTCTTCTTAACTATTCTGATTTCAAATGAGGAACTCTACACATTTTAAAAACTAGTGGCAATGATTCCACATACACACACCCCCTCCACCTCCCCGGTCCTGGGGCTGAAACTGAGGGCCTGGACACTGTCCCTGAGCTTTTATGCTCAAGGCCAACACTCTACCACTTAGCTACCCAAGACTCAAAGTGGTGCTGTGGCTCAATTGGAGATGAAAGTCTCACAGATTTTCCTGCCAGGACTGGCTTCAAACTGCAATCCAAATCTCAGCCTTCTAAGTAGCTAGGACTACAGGTGTGAGCCACCAGCACCAGGTAGTGCCACCAGCAACGGGCAGTAATGATTAAAACAAAACAACATGCAAGTATGGATGCTGATGGCTCATGCCTGTAATCCTATCTACACAGCAGGTTGAGATCTGAGGGCCATTGTTCAAAGATAGCCTTGGCAGGAAAGTCAGAACCAGCAAAAAGCCAGAAGTGGAAGTGAGGCTCATGTGGTAGAGCACTAGTCTTGAGCAAAAACCCCAAAGAACTTAAAGTCCCAGAACTAACACACACACCAAAAAAAAGGTTGGGACGGAGGGAGCCAGAGGAAGACATGCAAACTTCAAAAAGTTGTACAATTCTTATGATAGTCAATAAGCTAAAGGGAACGACAGTGTTAGGGCATCTGCACATGACGCTAGTCACGTAGACATTTCTATCAGAAAGAAATAGCTTGGGAAAACACATGTTACTTTAAGAAAAATTTACCTCAAAGATGCCTGCAGGAACAGATACATCCCCAGGTGAGCTAATGAAGGGATTCTACACAGTGAAGCACTGTGGGGTTTGCCTACCTGAGGTAAGAAGTCAACAGAAGAAAGAAGAGCTGAGAAAGGGGGAGAGAACAGTTTCAGAAGACATCACTTGAGCTTCTGGATCCAACCACACTTGACAGTCTGCTCTATGGCTGTACTTCCAGTTATGCTTGCCAATACATCAACTTTTTTCCTTTTCGCCAGTTTAGGCTGAATCTGATTCTTGGAGATTTCTCAAAAATACTCTTACCTTCATATTGTTTTTTTACTGTGTTCCCTATATCTGCAAATTTCCGGTCTTCAAATATTAAGAACTCATGACGTTTTGCCAGAGCTGTCAACTCCTTCATCACATCCAGATTAAAATCATCCAAAATATCTACATGAGTTTTGAGCATGCAGATGCTGGGTCCTAAGCTATCTGCTAACTGCAATAGCTCAGTGGCCTCTGAGACATCAGCAGACAGACACAGATTGGTCTCTTTCTTTTGCATAAGCTGCAGAAGCTTTGAGGCAACAGGATGGGTCCGGGGCAGTTCTGCACGTGCACCAAAGCTTAGTTCCTTGGGTGTTTCCTTTACAGAAGTGAGAAAGCCATTATGGTTAGCTGCCAAGAAAACGTTCTCCTGAATGAATCTCTTCACTCTCCCAACCATCTCAGAATCAATTTTTTTCTTCTGTTCAAGAATCTCCAGCATTTTGGAGAGTGTACACACTGAGTGGAGACGGATCCCGTGTGCCTCCAACTTGTCCTTGCCCCCCTGCTCTCTGTCCAACAGTACGATGGCATCAGTGACCTTCAGGCCCTCCTTCTGAAGAACCTCAACGGTTTCCAAAACACTAGATCCACTGGTGACAACGTCTTCAATAATTAAACAGGTTTCTCCTGGATTAATCGTTCCTTCTACAAGACGTTTAGTACCTAGAATAGAAAAAAAAATCTAATTACAATTTACACACACATTTCAGCCAATTTAAGACAGATACTGCAGAATACATTTAGTGTACAGTTATGAAGAATGAGATGCTCTAAACCTTATATTCTAACTGTCTACTTTGGAGCTATTTTGTTTTCTGATCACTCTTCAATGTGCCACCATAACTGTTTTGTTCAGTGTCTCTGTTTCCCCAAACTGCCATTATATATGAAATATTTATGGCAAATCTAGCGATTTACTTTGCAATGTAAATATCAATGTGTCTGTAAGCTCAAATATGGAATTTCTTAAAGTGCAATATCCTAGGTTAAGCAGTTATGAAATAAAAGTATCAACTAAATTCCTTTAATTATTCCTTTTAATTCCTCTACTTCAAGTTCATCACTAAAACAGCTGCACAATTTGCTTTTTTGTTGTTGTTATCAGCTCTTCAGCTCAAGGCAAGTGCTCTACTACCTGAGCCACAGTGCCACTTCTGGGTTTTCTGGTGGTTTATTGAAGATAAGAGTTTCACAGACTTGACTGCCCAGGCTGGCTTTGAACTGTGATGCTCAGATCTCAGCCTCCTGAGTAGCTAGGATTATAGGCGTGAGCCACCAGCACCCAGCCACAATTTGCTTTTTGAAAATAAATTCAGAAGGAAAATATTTTGCAACCTTTTTAGACCCACTTCAATTTTTTGTGATTAAATATACTACTTTATCTTCGAATCCCATTATTTTCATAGAATCTACAAACTGTCAATAGCTCAGGCTGTAAACTTTTATAGACTCATTCTTTGGAGACTCCTTTTAGATTTTCCACTACTAACTAATCTTGTTTAAAATATGTGGGTATTTTATCCATTTCTTGATTCATCTCTGACCTTTTCAATTTCATTTTTTTTTGACCTTTTCAATTTCTTTTAACTCCTTTCTTCCTCTTAAAGAATTGGCAAACCTGCTAGGTACCAGTTGCTCAAGCCTATAATTCTAGCTACCTAAGAGGCTAAGATCTGAGGATTGTGGATCAAAGCCAGCCCAGGAAGGAAAGTCTAAGACTCATCTCTCCAAAGCCAACAGTACAGCTGTGGTTCAAGTGGTAGAATATTAGCCTTGAGAGAAAAAAAATCAGGAACAGTGTCAAGGACACCAATTCAAGCCTTAGGACTGGCCAAAAAAAAAAAAAAAAAATGCAGCATATATTCCTAGGACATCCTGCTAAAGAGAGAATATATCAATATACAGTTGATGTTTCAACTGCCTAATCAGTTCAGCTAATGAAAAATATTAGCTAATGGAAAGAAAGGTGATTTAAATCAGGCATTAACCAATTCCACAGGTGACAATAACTTAAAGAACTTAGGAAGAATAACCAAATACCAGGAAAATAATGGTACAGGAAAAACTTCCTAACAGGTTGCACGTTAACTTAAAAGTTTTTGCTACTTTAAAAAAAATTTTATTTATTATAAAGGTGATGTCCAGAGGAGTTAAGAGTAACATAAATCAGGAATTGAGTAATTTCTTTTCGAATAGTGTCACTCCTTCCCTCATTTTTGCTCAGTCTTTCCCTCCCCACCATCCTTCTCCCCCATGCAGAGCTACTTATCCTCTTACCATAATCTTTTGTTTCCTTCCTTCTAATGAGCATTGGAATTTGATTGGTCGAACAGATAACTGTAGCCAGTGGCAGTGCAGTGTAAGGTACCCCACACACTGTGTCAAAACTGATCCCTGCATTCTGGGCAGTTTGGAATAAAATATCTGCAACCTGTAAGCAAATGAATATATACACTTCCTATTATTATTTTTAAATGGCATAGAAATCATGTGACAACATTAAAGATAGATAACTTGGTAGAGGATTAATCTCAAAAGATAGATAACTTGGTAGAGGATGAATCTCAAACCTAATGGTGGAAGAGAAGAGGAACAAATGCCTTTTAGTAAATTTCAGGGTACTTATATCCACAAATGGATTAGCCAAACAGTTGGCCTTTTTAAGACATAAACGCACAAGGGAAAATATTCAAAATCATTTGGACACATTACCATAATTAAATTCTAGTAAAAAACACAATATAAATGCAGGAAAGAATCTATTCAGCCTGATGACTCAGGACAGACTTGAAGGGTACTAGGGAAGGTCATGACATTGATCCCAAAGATTAAAACAGTCCCCAGACTACCCTACTACCCCTCAGTAATGTTATACTTTCAGTATTAATGACACTTGGCTAAAGTTTCTGAAGAAAGTCTTCAACTAAGAAGTTTTGTGAAGAGTCTATTGTGTGAAATATACTTTATACTTTCCACATAAATAAAATTTTAATGCCCCAAATCCTATTTCCACCTTACACTTTCCGAAAAATAAATTCATAGCTACTTCACAAACTAGAAGTCTTTTGGTGTGTGTGTACACTATTCTACCTTTTGGGGGTGTGTGTGTGTGTGTGTGTACTACTCTACCTCTTGAGCCACAGATACTACTTCTGGCTTTTTGGTGTGTGTGTTACACTCTACCTCTTGAGCCACAGATACTACTTCTGGCTGTGTGTGTGTGTGTGTGTTACACTCTACCTCTTGAGCCACAGATACTACTTCTGGCTTTTTGGTGGCTAGTTGGAGATAAGAGTCTCATGTATCTTCCTGCTCAGCTGGCTTCCAACCACAATCCTCAAGAGGGACTCAGAACTCAGCGTCCTAAGTGGCTAGGTTAGAGGTCTTGTAAAATGTTTTTTTGCTCATGTACTTCTAAATATTTAAAGGTCTGTGAGTATTTTTAATTTGTAACTATTTCTCATACTAAAAATATTAATTTATCCTCAAACTATGACTTGCGGCCTATATCTCCACTGGGGGAGGCGGGGAACAGGGCTAGGTCTAGCCCTGTGGAAAGCATTTGTCTTAAGAGTGTGCAAGATTCTGGGTTTAATCCCCAGCAAATCCAGCAAATGCATGCTCCCCACCACCACCCACGACTATGAAATTAGAATTTTTTTCATGTTTTCAACCTGAGGTTTTAACTTCACTATTTCCACAGAATTTTATTTGTCAACGTCTAAGGCGTTGGGGTCCGTGGGTAAGAGTCACAAAATCACTAGGATACAGGGGGTGTAGAGTGCAAACAGCAATTGCCACTGCATGCTGTGCTTTATTGTTAGTGGGTATTTAAAGACAAGCAAGCATGATCTTTGCCAAGATTTAGTTAGGAGAAATTTACACAAAGAATTTCAACAGATACATTTTTTACTTAACCTATGAGACAATGACTTTGTATGTTTTTATCTAAACTATTTTAGAGCAAGCTCAAACCACTTTCCCAATCTCAGGAAAATGCTTGACTAGCTGTTTATCTATGTTTAAGCAAGCAGAAGAACTACTTCCTCAGCTTCCAGGAGTCTGTGACATGTGTTTTGAGATAGGGAGAGAGAACATGTTCCCCCTCTCGCCTGGCATGCCAGGAGCTTTTCATATACACAAACAGTCTTCAGATAATCCTGAGGCCGGAGCCTGCATCATTCTGCCCCTTCAACATTGACACTAAGTCTTCACATTTACTCCAATATAATATAATTTGTTTGAAAATTTATCTGCTTCTCTTCATGTATATAAACTGAAATGTATGTTAACTTACATTTAAAATTATGCCTTCAAGTCTTAAGTCTTTTGTATTATCATGAGCACAGAATTAAAATAATTGATAAATTTTGATGGAAGCATGAGAACATTATTTTGGAAATGCATTTCTTAGTGACATAAATAGCTTCTCCTTACAATTAATGCACACATAAAACCATAATCAAATACTCCCTATTACTAGGTGTTAGTATTATGCTCACCTTTGGTCCTCAGCTCCACCTAGACCTGCCCCCCCATTCCTGAAGTTCCCTCCTACAGCTCCGCCCAGACCCACCTGAACTCCCATCTACCTCACTTCCTATCCCCCAGACCCTCCGGCTATCTGGATGGGGATGGAGGCCATGTGCTCCTTCTTGGGGGGTAATATGGCTCTTCTAATAAACCTTGTAATAATCTTTCTCCTGCGCCTGCCTGCCTCTGCCTGGTCTCCTGGCATGGATGTGTCTGATCCTCCTTCATTGATGGCCCATACAGATAGGCTCCCCAGTAGATTTGCTCCCCCCTCCACTTCAGAAGGGGGTTCGACCAGCTGCCCTGGGACCTATCCTGAGATGCTACACTCCAGTCGTCAGAGGACCACCAAGGTAACTTTCTCCTGACTGAGCTCTCTACCTGCCCATCCAACACCACTAATTAAGTCCTACCTCCAGGTGAGTGACCAGTACCAGAGTTCTGGGTTTCTGATTTCTGTCATTCTGTCTGTAAGGCCACCTGGGCCTTCGTGGGCTAACCAAGCCCCCCACCTGCCATCTAACCGAAATCTTGGCCAAGTGCCCAGAACTGGGCGCTAGGGCCTACCATGGCCAAGGGCCCCTGTGGAGAAAACATGATGACATTTCTTACTGGCAGCTCCTCCCCCTCCCCCCACTATTTCTTTTTTTTTTTGGTCGGTCTTGGGGCTTGAACTCTGGGCCTGGGCGCTGTCCCTCAGCTCTTCAGCTCAAGGCGAGCGCTCTACCACTTGA
>NW_012267261.1:9544687-9547848 GCF_000151885.1 Dipodomys ordii
CGGGCCAGGGCCGCTTCCGGCGCCGGTCCCGCCGCGGGTCTCCGGCGTTGGGGGCTCCTCGGGGGTCCTTTGACTCCATGAACGCTCAGGGAATCTGTAGGGATGCTGACTACTGTCTGCAGCTCTGGATCCCTGGAGCTATCACCGCCTCCAGCACCGTGTTAGCTACTCGCTCTCACTTCCAGCGCCTCCATTGTCTCGGCAGCGTGGAAGCTCGCCGAGGAGCCCGCGTTTCTTCTTTAACTTAGCATCTGCAGATAAGGGACCTATGTTTCTTTGAGTCTGGCTTGCTTAATATAATTTTTTCCAAGTCTTTGCATTCCCTAACAAATAGGGTGGTGTCATTCTTTCTGATGGAAGCATAGAATTCATACACACACACATACCACATTTTCTTGATCCATTCATCTACTGAGGGGCATCTGGCTTGGCTCCATATCTTAGCTATGGTAAATAATGCTGCAATACACATAGTTGTGTTGGTAGCTTTAGTGTGGTCTTGTTTGTGATCATTTGGGTAAATGCCCAAAAGTGGGATTGCTGGATCATAGGGGAGCTCTATGTGGAGTCTTTTGAGGAACCTCCATACTGCTTTCCAAAGTGGTTGTACAAGTTTACACTCCTACCAGCAGTGCAGTAGTGTTCCTTTAGATTTCTTAATTATAGAGAACTTAATAGCAATTTGCACATAAGAACAGGAGGGTTTAGCAGAAGCTTGTGCCTTACCCCTTCTGCGTGCTGGGGAAGAGGGGCAGCTACTCACTTCCTTCTGAGTGAAGAGGGGCCGAGGGAGGGTGGGAGGAGGGTAACTAGAGGGTGGGTCAGCGGGCCACAGGGCTATCTGAAGGGTAATGTTGCTCACAAGCCTGAAAATCCAAGCAAGTTTGATGTAAGCCTGCGAATTCAAATTAGCCTAACCTAGGTGTTTTGTTGGTTTGGTTTGGTGTGGTGGGTTTTTTTTGGTTGTTGTTGGGTTGTTGTTGTTGTTTGGGGCGGGGGGGGGGGGGGGGGGGAAGAGGGGGGCTAATACTACCCACTCCACCACAGCTCCATTTCTGGCTTTTTTGGTGCTTAATTGGAGATGAGAGAATCTCACTGACTTTCCTGGCCCAGCTGGCTTCAATCCTCAGGTAGCCTCCTGAGTATCAGCTAGGGTCACAGACCGGAACAACCAGAGCCTGGCTTATTACTGTATTATTATTTTCTTTCCTGAAGAAAGCATGCTGCACAGCCAATGGGAAGTTGTTTCTTATTACAAATAAATGCAATCTTAATGCCATAGAAGCCAAATGTTGGAATGTCTTTGTTCTTACTGTCAAAGCAAGCTAATCAAAGTGTTTTCTTTTTTTTCTTAATGGAAAATTATCTTTGTTATTACCAATGCCAAACAAGAATTTAAATCAGAATCAGTTAAAATTATTTAAGTATGAAGTTACTTTCACAGCTGCTTGTGACTATAATTCATACATTCCTTGGCATAAAAGTACAGCTTTTCCAACTTAGTATATCCTCACTTCAAGATTACAGGTATAAAACTTGTTGTTTATGTAATAATAGTATCAAAAGATATATGAAGCTGGGCATGGGTGGCTCATGCCTGTAATCCTAGCTACTCAGGAGGCTGAGATCTGAGGATTGGGGTACAAAGCTAGCCTGGGCACAAAAGTGAGTGCTCTACCACTTGAGCCACAGCTCTGCATCTGGTTTTCTGGTGGTTTATTGGAGATAAGAATCTCACGGACTTTTTCTGCCCAGGCTAGCTTTGAACCATTCAGAACACTGGAAGTGGTGCTGTGGCTCAAGTAGTAGAGCACTAGCTTTAGCTGAAGAGCTGAAGGACAGCAGCCCAGGCCCAGAGTTCAAGCCCCACAACCAACCAAAAAAAAAAGAGAGATCCAAAATAAAATAGAAGAAAAATATCTCAGTAAAATCAAATAGGCATATTCCGATTCATGTTTAAATCATCAGTTTTCAAATTACTATTCATAGAATTGTTAGTGAAATGAGTCCCTTCCCATAGCTTAGTCCACTCCTTCCCTTCTCCACAGCTTAGCATGCTCCCTTCCTATGCAGCACTAGGCCCCTGTAGTAAAAACAGTAAATAATCAACTTCCAGCCCCCTTTACCTTGGGATGGCACTTCTCTGGGGCAGCTACCACCATATAAGGCAACAAGAGCCCCGTAGAGTGACCTTCAGGTCTGGGCAGCTGCAGGACCCCTTATCTACTATTTGGACAGCAGCCATAAATCCTAGTCCGCCATGATGAAGCCCCTGGCCCACACATCCACACCAGGGTCTCCACCTCCTAGCCCCTTCTAGCCCCTCCTAAACCCCTATGTTATATAGGTCACCCCAGACAATAGCCGGTGCTGCTTCTCACTCCTCTCTGGCAAGAAGGAGTCTTGGGGCCCCCTTCCTCCTCCTGCCCCAATAAACCTTTCTTTGTTCTCTGTACCTGGATGTCGGTGTGGTTCTCTGGCAAAGTCTAATTAAGCTTTCAATTATACTCCTATTAAGATTCAATTTGAAGAAAGAGTATAATCACCTAAATAACAATGGTTGCTTAAATCAGGCTAAGCCTCAAAAAACAACACAAAGCATTGAGAATTCCCTCTAGAAGTCCAACAAGCACCTTGTGACCAGAGCAAACCACTGCAGAGTTGGAGGAAAGGGAGAGCTGGGCAGGACCACGCTGGAGGAGCTTCCGGAGGTTGAAGAAGGGCCAGGGGGGCTGTTGACTGAGGGGCTGGTGACACTAAAGAACTAGTTTCTGGGGTGGGGATTAACATTGTGCCCACTGGCCTTCAAAAGATTATGTTGCCTGCAGGGCTAGACCTTGGCACCTTCCCTAAACTTTTTTTTTTAATTGTGAAAATACTGTACAGAGGAGTTACAATTACATGAGCAAGATAATGAGTATATTTCTTATCAAGCATTGTAGCCTCCTCATTTCCCCTTCCCATCCCATCCTGCCCCCACCCCCCATCCAAACCTCCTCCCCCTCCCCCAACCAAAGTTGTAAAGTTCGTTTTCCACATACCAACTTGTACGTCTCATTATTGCAATGGGTCTACCTGTATCCCTATTTAAACGATTTATTTTTCCCTTCCCCTCCACAAATTATACCAATATCAAATACAGTGAAAGCAGGGGTTATACC
>NW_012267261.1:9552369-9553572 GCF_000151885.1 Dipodomys ordii
ACTCCTATCTCCAATAAACCACCAGAAAACCGGAAGTGGCGCTGTAGCTCAAGTGGTAGAGCGCTCGCCTTGAGCTGAAGAGCTGAGGGACAGCGACCGACCAAAAAAAAAACTCATAATGCTCCAGAGGCTAAGATCTGACGGTTGAGGTTCAAAGCCAGCCCAGGCAGTAAAGTCCCTGAAAGTCTTATCTCCAGTTAACGGGCCACAGGTAGAGCTGTGGCTCATGCCTCTTCAGAACTACACAAGTTGATTGGGCAGTGTAAGGAAATTCATTCCCAGGTGAAGCCGGAGAAACCGCTAAGGTATCCCAGATTCATCCTTCACACATGGACCCAACACCTGCCACCGAGGCTGTGTCGGCCACCGGGCCTTCATTCTTGTTCCTGGCCATACAACACAATGCAAACTACTACCCCGTTCCTCTTTTTTTGTGTCGGTCCTAGGGCTTAAACTTGGGCCCTGGGCGCTGTCTCTTAATTTTGCTCAAAGCTAGCACTCTAAACTACTGAAGCCACGGCTCAAGTGGCTTGGGATGGGAGAGTGGGGGGCGGGAGGGAGTTGTTGGAGATGAGGGTGTCTCAAGGACTTTTCCTGCCTGAGTTGACCTTCCAGCCCGACGTCAACCTCCTGAGAAGCTAGGATTGCAGGCGGGAGCCACTGGTGCCTGCCTGGCCTTTCTAAACGAGTGATCAGCTATTAAATGCATCGCTCACTCACTTTTTCCTTTCTTCCTCAAGATTACTTTCGGGGGGGGGTGTGGGGTGGGGGGGCTAAATACCAAGAACTCCCGCCAGGGCTTCCCGGTCGCAGGATTTCCCAGCGCTTTGGAAAGCACGTGTCAGAGGCGGGCGCTGGGAGCCGGCTGCAGCGCAGGTCCCCACGCGCCCTGAGCATCCCGAGCCGGCTCGCAGCGGGTGGGCCTGCGGGGTGGCGGGCTCCGGTGAGGTGGGCCCGGCCCTGCCCCGCCGCCCCCTCCGTCCCGCCCCGCGCGCTCCCTCCTTCCCGCCCGGCGGGTACCTGACGGAGAAGACGCGGGCGGGACACGATGCCCCGCAGGTCGATGTAGACGGGAGAGGAGAGCCCGCTCTTCAGCACGAAGTTCCCAAACTTGAAAGCCTGCACGTCGTACAGATCGGCCACCAAGGGATCCAAAGCCGAGCCCGCGGCCGCCATCCTCGCGCGCGCTCCGCTCTGCGAATA
>NW_012267261.1:9557177-9679733 GCF_000151885.1 Dipodomys ordii
CTAGTTATTGCAAATAAGGGAAACCATGGGACCTATGTTTCTTTGGGCCTGGCTTACTTCACTTAATATAATTTTTTCCAAGTCTTTCCATTTACCTTCCCTAAACGTTAAGTCCTGGAGCTACACAAATCCTACCCAGTCCCACACAATCTTGTCATGCTCCCTCTTTGGGGCACCTGAACCCTCAGGTTTTTGCTGGCCTCATAGAATTTACCTTACATAAAACTTTCAAGATTTCCTGTATGTCCTAAAGCTTTCCTAAATAGAGTTTAAGGAACCTTTATCAAGAAATTAAAAGATTCTTTAGGGAATCATATTCAGGGAATTGTCACTTCAGGTTCAGCAGTTAATCTTTATGAGCACAGCATTATTTAAAAATTGCAAAAAGTAAGAGAAAGAAATTGAGGCTTCAGTAGCATCAAGAATGGTTCATGTGATACACAATTCAAACAAGGCACAAGATAATAAAATTAAGAAAAATAGGTTCAAACCCTCTAAGTATTGTCTAATGTCAATCTTTTGGGGGCAATCTTACTACAATTCAGTTAAATAGCATTTAAGTAATTCACATATACAAAATGTTACTATATATGTAGGGGGAAGGGTTTCCTAGTGTTAAGGGGACCCAAAACTAGCTCCATTTTTAATATACCAGGAGTTTCCCCCTACCGCTGAGAATAAAAATACTGGTTTTTCACAAGCCGCCAGGGTCAGGGAATATGCTGTTGGTTGAGATTCCAGGAAAAGTGAACACCCTGCTGATTGTTGTGATAAGGTTGTGGGATCTGCAGTCCTGTTTGGTTTTCAATAGCCCAGATAAGATCTGCAGCCTGTTTAGTTAACATTAGTGAACCAGACCAGCCACCTTTGCCCTTCCAGGAAGGAGCAGCCTTATCCCTGCCCCCAGGAGTGAGAATATCCACCTACTTTGTGTGGAGACCCCCAAATTCACGTGCCAATTCAAACTAGAATGATAGGTTAGTTCAAGCAGATACTATGAGACGGACTGTAACTCCATTGGCTACTGACATAAATATCCAATCTTTATGTGTGTGTTACAATCCTACTGGCCACCTGTGTGTGACCAGGATTTTGTCTTTAAAAACCCTAGCTTGTGGGCGGTAAGAGTCATAGTGCCAGCTCCTGAGTCTGTGCTGAGTCTACTTCCTCAATAAAGTCATCTTTTTACACTAGGCTGTCTCTGAGTGGTGGACTCTTTCCCCCAGAACATATGTGTGTGTGTGAGTGTGTGTGTGTATGTGTGTGTGTGTATATATATACACACACACACATATATATGTATAGTAAGGAATATACACACATTTTCTCCACATCAAGAAGTTGTAAGCAAGAATTCGGGCCTATCATTAAATATGTGAAAAATAATATAATAATATATTGCTCATATATACTAGGTTCAACTACCGAGCCAAAAGGAAGTAGAGGTTTTGCCAGAAAGAAGCTTACCAAGGTAAAAAGGCACATCTGGAGTCAGTGATTTATAGTATCCTTTGTGATGTTCTCAAGATCCTGATTGTTATTTTGTGTAATCACTTTTCCTTCCCTCCTATAATGCTAGAAATTGGTCAACAAAAGAGGTTTTAGCCACATATAATTGCAAATTAAAGAGGAATGAAGGATGTGAAGATAATACCAAAAAGCAAAGCAACTTATTAAGTTTTACACAGTCTTAAGTTTTCAAACAAAAGGTAATGCCAATTATGATTTTATCTAAATAAATAAGTTAGCTTAGTAGCAAAGTTAAGACAACTCAATATAAATTGAATACTTTGAAACACATGCCAGATTAAAAGTTTAACTAGCATTTTCAAGCACAAAAAGGGATTAATCTATTACATCAGTGTATGATCATTCTTAGTCATCATCCAAATATATTAATGATGTTATAAACTTCTCATAGCACTTAATAAAATACTATCAAACATGTTCAATGTATATTTCTTGAAAGTAGAATATAAAACTCAAAATTCACCAGCCATGTTATATGCTATGATAGTCATTTCCCTCCTTAGAACAATAAAAAGAAACAGCATATAAGAAGCTTGGAATATAAAACAGGAAATTGATGTCACAATCTATTTATGTGAAATAGGCAACTCCTTATGTTTTAATTCCATTAAAAACAGTCTAATCGAAGTTTCTAATCCAAAGTAGAGCAATCAGATTTGGGAAGTCCAATGGTATTACAACAGATTACATGTCCCCTCCTACCATTCAGGTACATTTGAACTTCTTGGCCTTTAAGAGAAAAGGAACCAGGATGATATTCCTTGCACTTTCTATGTACTAGTTATTATGTGAACACTGTGAGAATATGGTGAGAACAAACAAGATTCTAGCTCACTGATAAGAGGCAGTTATTAATCACTGAATTGCAATTAAGCATGTGAATTTGAGAATACACTTCTGAAGAGAGTAAACACAGTTCTCTGAAAATCGATGACAAATTTAATAATTTACCAGAAATCTGAAGATTGAGTAGGATCAACTAGGGCAACACCTGGAAGTTAGAAAGAAAGGGAAAACAGGTAAAGAAAGAATATGCCCTTAGAAATACAATATATTAAAGCACAAAAATTGATGACAATTGACATACACCTAAGCAATCCATGAATTCAAACGTAATCATCAGTGATGTAAAAATCACTGGTTTTCATTTTGAAAATATCATTCACACATCAACGTATAAGTAAATACGTTGGGTGGTGTGCAAATATATACAAATGTATTAGCTAAAACAAGGTAGATTCGAGGAATCTCTCAAATAGCGTAATTCCTTAGAAACCCCAAATCTAAGTTCAGCAAAACAAAACACCAGGAAGCAGGCACTTTTCAAGCAAAGAGGTGGACGAGTGAAAAGGAGAAGGGAAAATGCAGACAAGAATCCAGTGTATATCCTACACAATTAAGAAGAGCGAGGGAAAAGATGGGTAGAGAAGAGAATGTTGAAAGGGGCAGCATTGATAGGATATATAGCATTTGTAAATTGCTTAAAACATAATAAAAAGACTAAACAGAATTGCAACTACATTGTTGATTAATAACACCAGCAAAAAGTAGGGACAGTATTAAGCAAGAACACAGTGGCTGGCCTCCCAGTTCTTCATTCAAGAAGTGCCAACTAGGATCCCTCTGTGAAATTGCAGTTTTCCAACCTGTTTCTTCTTTGCAGCCAACTGCAAGTTCCTTCATTCTCTACATTCCCTGTGGCTGTGCTTTCTGTGACTTACTAACCACAGCCGGGCATCACAGATCAGTGAAGTATGCCATTTCTCCCACTCTTGCTGTGGGTTCCTTGTCAAGGTGACATTTGTGAGTTCCTGAAAACCAGCCATCACTTCCTTGAGCATTGGTCAATGTCCACTTGCTGAAGACTTATAACAACTTTCATGACATTCCATGTCAAGGGAGACTTTAAAGGAGCTTAGGAAGCTCCTGAGGCAGGCGGGTGTGAACCTCCGGAGGGAATTAGGTGAGGTATGTGTTCTGGTTCACTCTGGGAAATCAACAACTTGTCTTCCTTAGTTCCAGCCCCCTGAAAAAGCCCTGGGGACTGGGGGCCACAAATTTCCTGTGAGGGAAATTGGGGCTTGGGGGACTCCCAGGGAGAGCTGCTGAAATGGACACACACACACACACACACACACACACACACACCTTTGAGGACACACACACACACACACCCCTCCACACCCCCAACTGGCTAGGCCAAGCAGCACCTCCAGGTCTCTAGAGCCCACGCCCTCGAAAGTCTAAAGTGTTTTCAAAGCTGATGGTTTGCTTAGGCTAATGTGTGAAGCCTGTGCCAGGATGCACAAACCTGTCAGACCTAGCCTGATAGCCTGCCAACATGGAACCAGAATAAGGGCCATAACACACCCCGGCATTTTTGGACTGCCAAATGCTTTACAGTACTTCTTACTTTCTTTCTAAAATGCTAGACAAAAAAAAATTGTTATAATAATGTGATGACTTTAGCTTGTCAGAACCTTCAATGTATTTTGGGGGTGAGAAAAAATATTCATTTTTTAAACAAAGATTTTAATTAGAAAAAAGACAACAAAAGCATCTTTAGTATAGTATATTTATAGGAATGCATAACATGTGAGATGTACAATTTGAAGTTTCATCTATAACATAACATTTACTGTAGTAATAATAACAAGACAGCAGGTTATCACTTTACAACATTACACAGGAATGATTTTGACTTACAAATAAAATATTTACAACCTACCTTTACAAAATGACATTGTATACATACAAAATGAACAACTGCAGAAAAATTTTAAAATAATGAAGCAACCAAAAACCCAAAAGATACACTTAAGGCAGACCAGCAAGACACTGAAATAATTAAGGCTGTGGAATTCTTCTGCACCTTGAAAATATAGAACTATTTGTCAATACTGTGGAGTGATTCTCAGTCAATTGTTACAAGCCTGATGGAAGTATGTACTTATATGTATATGTGTAATGGGGAAACCTGTCCACTTATGGATAAGGCCCTTTATCTGAATGGCCAGAGAAGCCCACCACACATTCTCAAGAGACTTGAGGGGAAGAGAAGAAGGGGGGGAGGGTCACTCAAAACCAAGAGGTATTAATGTGGTTTTTAAATCAGCTATTAATAACTCAAATGTAGAGCTTTTTCTGAGGCTAGGTAGATAGAATAGTGCAAATGATGGTCCCATTATGTTTCCTGCTTTGTCAGTTTGGCTGATGGACTTCAAAAGACAGCAAATTATTTCCCATATTATTTGCCACGTATTATCCCTAATGGCTTTGAATGGCCCTCAGTGGTTTTCCAATAGAAAAATTGACTCACCAAAACTGTCTGCAAATGGATAGATTTCTGCATATGAGCAATAACATATACATACATAATATACACTATATACATGTACAGATGTACATATATCTATATTTCCCAACAGTTTGCACTTTGATCACTACTGTTCGCTGAAGAGATTGCATTTGGAAGAGAGTGTTTAGTTTTTCACAGTCTTTGTATTTGTCTTGCGGCTAGTGTTACTCACCTCCCCCATAGAGTAGGCTAGTTTGGCATAAACAGAAGCAAAAGCACCAGGGTCAAAAAAAAAATCAAATACAGATGAAAGATATGGCTTAAGTTAGTAAGGGATGGTGTATGTTTTGTGAACTTCTAATTCATAGCCACAGTCCTTGAGGTCACACACAGTAAACGTCCCCATATTCTCCACAATGTGGGCTTGGTTTTGGATGGAATTCCCCTGTTTGGCTATTCCTGGGCTAGCAAATTAACTTGGTTAAATTAAAATTCAGGAGATGGTATTCCCAGAATTGTTCTTTGCACTTTCCTGCCACTCTTCCTTTTCTCAACTAGCCTCAGTGAAATACGTTACCTGACTAAGCCATGATTTTGCTTCAAAAAATGAAAATTACATGTGACCACATTTTGAAAATTCTCAGCAACAGGATGACAGGAAGGCATAATAATTTATCTGTGAACATTAACTTCTGGCCTTCGATAAATGCCCCCTACCAAGGATGAATTGTTGTCTCAGGGTGACTTTCTTCTTTAACTTCAGTCTATTGAAAGGGAGCAATGCCTTTCCTAAACAGATGGCTCTGTGATATTTCAGTGTTGTTTCTGTACAGATTTTTCATGTGAATAACAGTTTCTATGAAAACATCTTGTGTTAGGGACAGATTTAGCCCTTTTGAACCCTCTACAGTAAATGAAACAATTAAAGAACCTTACTTCTTCCAGAGAATAAATATTCACATAGTAGCTTTTTTTTTCTTGATGGAATATGTATGAGTTCTTTCTTTAGCCTAACCTGGGTCTAATTAGTTACTCCCAAAAGATCCTTAGATTTTTTAAATAGCAAAGAAAAATCATGACACAGCTTCACAAATAAATCCACTGAAAACTCACATACTGTGTGTCTGTCCAGACTCTATAGAAGTGTGAGGGAGAGAAAGGAATATGGTCAACAAGTCTCACAACTTGTTCAGTAGAATACACTACTTACTCTGAATAAGGATGTCCTACTTCAGAGAGATTGATGTTCCAAATGTTTCCTCTTCTATCAAATGCATGGGACAATGTTTTAGTCAATGCACAGAAATAACCACCATTTGTTTTATATCATATTTGGCCTCTCATAGTCTCACAAATAGAAGTTTCCTTGTTCCTCCACATAAGCAAGCAAAAAGCAATGGCTAACTCATAGGCACTAAATCACTGAGGCTATGAGACAATTTGTATGCTATTCATGAGAGACCTAACCGTCCAAAAAGCAGAACCAAAATGTTCCCTCCAAAAACCACCTATTCAGTTCATTTCTACACCTATGTATTTAATTTGCCTCTTCTAATGGTGTTTTGTGGGACTCTAAAGAAAGAATTGTGATACTGGGGGATGTTTTATTCTTACTTCTGCCCTCCCAGTGAGGAAAGAAGTTGTTTAGGTTTTCCTCTGTCCATTTTTACGGGAACAGTGATAATAATTGCTTTGGAAGGCATCTTACTCTTCATGTCTGCCATAAGAAATACTGGGTAAAACAGTTTATGAACATTTAAGACGTAATCAGCTCTCCAAACCCTTTTCTGCAGACAAGCCACCGAAGGATCAAAAATAGAATAAGACTAAGTAACATTTAGACAAAAAGCACCTACCTGGCACTTCCATTAAAAGCGATTTACAGGATTTAACCCCAGGGGTTTGTAAATGGTATCTAAAGACATAAATATTGAAAACCTGGAATGTTCAAAGTTACTATCAATAAAATTCTTAGCACTGGCAGTGTATAGCACTTTAAGAAAAGCAAAGCATCATATATGTTTCTCAACAACAAAGAACGTTTTTGTTTCTCAACCTTGTTTTGAGATTAATGTCCTCCCGCCTCCCCCCCCCCCAACTCCCATTTTATCAATGGTGACATTTGGGCAGGAAAAAAACAAAGACTTTCTGTAAGAAAGGATGAATCTAGAATAGCTGAGGTTGAAACTCAAGAATTCCTGCTCCCACCCTATATTCAGATGTTCTGATTTAAAAGATATGTAAAAAGAAAAAGAAAAAATACTGCCATCTCAGTAAATCTAAATGTAAGAATGTCTTCATTTCCCATCTTCCCCTCTGAAAGGCACTGCTATTTATAAAGGCTTTGTGAAGCACAAAGCATGAGGCCAGCTCTCTCCTCTGCCCCTCCTCTCCCCCTTACATTGTCTATGGCTGGGGAGACCAGAAGGACACCTCCAACATTACAATTTATTTTCTTAAATATCTTTTAACCACATTCATCTGTAAGTGGATATAAATCTATTTAATCTGAAACAAATGTAAAAGATGCAAGAAATGAGTATACTTCTTACCAGGGATCCTGGGTTGTCCCTGATCTTTTCCTTCTTTCTCTACCCAACCTGACAACACTAGACAGAACAACTCTAAACCCTAAGCAATTGATGTGAGCCAAGACACCTGTCAATGAAACCAGCATTTGTTTTTCCCATTTCATCTGGAAATGTAGTCTCACTGAGAGCTACCATAATTATAGTAGAAGTGAACTATTTTCTTTGCTTTCCCCCTCTTCTCTCCTGATAAGAGTTCTGCAGATAGAGAGCATTCCTATTCAATTTCTTCGTTATCAAACTATATACAATATACCCACCATCTTTCAGGGTTTCTTTTAAGTTCCTGCTAGTCTAACGATTGTACTTTGGCTCCAGTTAACATCAGACAGCTTCTCTTTTTTATAACCCTCCTTTCCTGTCTTCCCCAATGTGGGTACTTGGAAGGCATTCCGTGCAGCCCTACATCTGGATTATCACCCACATCACCCTAACTTTGACGTCCAAGCTGATGTGAAAGCTTTGGCTCTGACTCACATTCTGCCATCTGTCTACTCCACAGCATGATTTCAATACCACCCTCCTTCCACATGGTACTAGGTCCTGTCTCACTCTAGCCTAAACTCAGCCTGTCATAACTATTCTGAATGACACTGCAGGAAGCTGTTTAGTCAAGTCTGCAATGGACAGAGTAGAACTTGCCAAGCCACATGTTGCAGGTAGTTAAGACTCCTCAGAGCCTCCAAGGTAGCCCATGACAAGTCCTAAGTACTGGGCTTTCTGCTTGTATGCTATATGATGTAACAAAGGTATGCTCACTGAAAGGGTTTTTTAGCAAGCATCATATAGTATTCTGTTTGTATACACATCATGGTGTTAGGGTGAGAGCCCTGAGGGAGGGAGGCTTGACGATCCAGGGCCATTTGAAAACTAGGAAACCACACAAAGTCAGTTTCTACATATTTGGTTAATTCCGAAAGTACTAAGTGCTATCTAGTCTTATTGCTTGTACTTTCTACTAATTTATTAATCTATAATCTTGGACAGGATGAAATGAAGTATGGGTGAGAAATCTGACCTTGAAACCAAAGGAAAAGAATGACGAGCATGTTCAATTCTCCATTTCTACTGTGGAACTGAGTGTTTTTCTAGGCTACATACAGTTCAGGCTTAGTTTCCACCATTTTCTCTTTCGTTTAAATAAGTTTGCAGTTCTGCTTCCATGCATTCTCTGCTTGCACCTCGGTGCTGCATGATTTTAATTTTCCCAATCCCCTTCATAGGAGAAAAGCAGCAGCATTAAACCTGATCTGAACAAACCCTGAAATTTGGGAGTACCATTTGCACAAAAGCAATCTATAAAACACATTCTAGAACACAAAAGATGGACCATGTAGAAACAACCAAGAAGAAGAACTCCTATCTTCTAAACCCTCCCCCCAACTCCCAAACAAAACAAAACAAAACAACAACAACAAAAAACCATGAAATGCCCAGGTTTAACCTTTTCCTCACCTATGGAAGGGCAGTTAATAATCTTATAAGGAGAATATACACCAGAAAGCAGCACTGGTCTTAAAATACACTTGGTCCTTTCTGTCCAAAGAAGTCTGGGCGGCTGAGTGGTGATAGCTATTGCAGTTAAGCAAGTTAGTTAAGACTTTGCTAGGATGATGGATCAGGTTTCTCCATGGCTTCAAAAAGGACTTAGGACCAGGCCTTTAAAAGGCTTATATGGCTGCTTCCTTTAAATAAGTACCCCATACTTCATGAGGGGTCATAGATAAAGCAAGCCAACTTTCTGAAGACTGTAGTCTACAGTGTAGAAGACACCAGAAAGTGTTGATACCTTGTTGATAGGAACTGTAGGAAAAGTTTCTGTTTGCCCTTTTGTAAGAACCTGTAATGATCATTTCCCTATTTCAAGCCAGCTGTAGACATAAAAATAACCCACAACTCTTACTAGATGTGGACTTATTTCTTGGCAGGCTTTCTTGCCAGATGAGCTGTGAGCTGCCAGTGAATCCAGGGGCAGCATTTCCTATATAAACTTATCTTAATCAAATAACCCATGACCCAGAGTGGGGGAAGGGGTATTCTTATTCACAGATTGTAAAAGGGTAACATTGCTTTCTCTTAATGCACAGGTTCTGGTAAAAGATTTCTATACAAGATTTATAAAATGTTCTAAAAAACTTTTCATCTAATTGTGCTTAGTCAAAACAATGTAATGTTTCAGTCAATAAATTACTGTCTTAACTAGAGCACTCGAAGTTATTTAAGATTGGTTTCATATATAACTCTATATTATAAAACTCTGAAACCTGAATGAGACCTATTATACTGTATGTTTATGCATCCTATTAAGAAACTATATCTAAGTCTTCGAAACCAGAATAGTTGACATCTTTGTTAAATAGAACTTTTCTTTTGCTTAAATTTTCAGCAAAGTCAGAAACATTTTACGTCCCCACCCCCTATAGTGAGCTTAAGGTGTTTTTCTTTCTACTTAATCACTAATTTTGGAATGTACAATTAAAGTTTTGTAACAGATAATAATCTTATTACCATTGCCCTTTCTTCTAATACTTGCTGTGACTCTGTGTTTATTTCTTCACAATGACCTTCTGGAAAGCCCCTAGCTTTAGAGTGACTCTGACCTCTCTGCTCAGACCCTGACTCACCATGGATGAGGATTAAGAGGGCGCTTCTCAATCCAGAGAACCACACAGAGGAAAGGAAGGGAGAGAGTTATGTACAGACACATCCAGTCTTCCTTTGGTTCACACCACACTTCCAGGTGAAACCGCAGGGACTGGGCGACGGCTATGTTCCTTGGTTCACCCGGTTGACAATGTAGCTCTTGACATTGGGAACAGGCCGTACATCATTCTGGTGCTTGCGGCGTTCTATGAAGCATGCCAGGCGGGAGGTGTCCAGGGGGATCTTGGAGTAGCTGCCATTGTGAGGCTGTAGCCACGGATGCTGCAGGCAGGTGGCTGCCGTTGGCCGTCTCCGGAAGTCTTCCTGTAAGATCACGTTGATGAAGTCCCTGGCAGCATTGCTCACACCGCAGAAGTATTCCTGGGGGAAGCTGAAATCCACTCTGCAGACATTGATACATGTCTCCTCTTTGCTCTCATCTAAGAAAGGGGATACCCCACTGAGCATGACATATGTCAGAACCCCGATGCTCCAGATGTCTGTGCCCAAAGAGACAGGGATGCCTTGGATCACTTCTGGAGCAGCAAACTCGGGGTTCCCCAGCAGGTGGTGGATGTGGAAGTGGCCTGAGATCTGGACAGCATCCTCCAAGTCAATAAGCTTCACTCGAGGCACTGGAATCCGGAGGTCAATGAGCAGGTTTTCAGGCTACAGGGACCAAGGGAGGCAGGAAGAAGAGAGGGCATGGCTATTTGATTAAGATAGATTCTGTAGCTGACACACATCCTTTCTGCCCCTGGATTCACTGGCAGCTCAGAGTTCAACTGCCAGGAAAGCCTGCCAGGAATAACTCCAAGTGCAATAAGAGTTGTAGGTTATTTTCATGTCTAGACCTGGGAACAGGGAAGTGGGTATCACAGGTTCTTACAAAAGGGCAACTTGAAACCTTTCCTACAAGTCTGTTTTGATTAATAGCAGAAAATTATATTAAACATGGCTATGTAGCCAGGTTCTGATGGCTCATACATGTAATCCTAGCTACCCAGGATGCTGAGCTATGAAGATTACAGTTAAAGCCAGATTGGGCAGACAATTCCAAAAGACTTAACTCCAATTAACAATCAAAAAGCTAGAAGTGGAGTTATGACTCAGCCAAGTGAGAGCAAGAGGCTTTGAGTTCAAGTCTCAGTACCAACACACAGGCATATATGTGCACACACACACACATACACATGGACTGCTTTTCTTTGATGACCCTATAGCATATAGGAAATGCCTTCAACAAAGTGTATAGGAAATTCAAACTATGAATTTGAACCCATTAAACTCTAAACTGGCATGTATTTCCGAAAAATCATTTGGCATTGAAAATTGGGGCTTCTGGGTTTTGGTTTTGTTTTTCTTTTTTGTGCTGGACTCAAACCTAAGGCCTTGTGAATATTAAGCAGATGCTCTTCCACTCAGCTACACCTCAACCCTGAATATCATGTCTTCATAACTTCCCTTTGCTTCATCAATTCAAGAAAAGATGGCATTGTCCTTTGGAGAACAAAAAGCTGTCTGAGCAGCATGAAAGAGGAGGGGACATTAATTGGCTTCTTCTAGAAAAGCAAACAAAGTAGAGCCCATCACTTTCTCTCACTCTCTAATGCCATCCTGTGTCTAGTGTGTTCTCATTCATTCATGAATGAGGCGTTGTGTGACAATGCCTGGTTTCTCTGATAGTCATATAGATTCTAGTTTTAGTAAATAAAATGAATGCAAATGTTTGTTTCTCAGGATAATAACGGGTAAGTCAGACTCAGCTGGTTCGGTGCCACACTTTCCAGTTTTATTACCTTTATGTCCAAATGTGCAACCCTGCAGTTGTGAAGGTACTGCAGGGCTTCCATGATGTCCCGGATATAGAAAGCTACTTTTTCCTCCATCAGTTCATCATGATTCATAAGGTAGTCTAAAAGTCGGCCATCATCCATCCTGAAAATGGGGAGGAAGCAGCCAAGGAATGTTTTTTAAGAAATAGAAAAAGAACACATGCACAAAGCTTTAAAATCTCCAAGATCTCTCTTAGTTATAGATGAAGAGCAATGTTTGAAACCAAAATAAACAAAGCTACAAAGGTGTTAAGTTTCAGGGAAGAAATCTTTAGTCTTTTTTTTCTTTTTTTTTTGGTTAGTCATGGAACTTGAACTTGAGGCTTGGACAATGTCCCTGAGCTCTTTTGTTTAAGGCTAGTGCTCTACCACTTTGAACTACAGCACCGTATCTGCTTTTATGGTGGTTAATTGGAAATAAGAGTCTCATGGACTTTCCTCCAGGCTGGCTTTGAATCGTGATCCTCAGATCTCAGTCTCCTATGTAGCTAGGATTATAGGTACGAGCCACCGGCGCCTGGCTCTTTTATAGTCTTGTTTAAGAAGCATTGTTTTGTTCACTTTTAACTTTTATAGTTCACAAAGAAAAAGGTGTGACATCACTTTAATGGATTAGATTGCAAAATAAAGTAACCCTTCATCAAGAAAGACATCAACCGGGCACTGGTGGCTCATGCCTGTAATCTTAGCTACTCAGGAGGCTGAGATCTAAGGATTGTGGTTCAAAGCCAGCCCGGCAGGAAAGTTGTGAAACTCTTATCTCCAATAAACCACTAGAAAACCAGAAATGGTGCTGTAGCTCAAGTGGTAGAGTGCTCACCTTGAGCTGAGAGCTGAGGGACAGCGCTCAGGCCCAGAGTTCAAGCCCCACAACCACAAAAAAAAAAGAAAGATATCAGCCATATTCTGACTAATCAGAGCCCTTTGCCTACAAAGCAGTCTTACATGAATTTAGCATATCGTTTTTTGTCTTTTATGTTTTTTAGACTAGGGTTTGAACTCTTAAGTTTCACACTTGCTTGACTTGCTGGCTCAGCTGCCCACTGTCACATGAGCCATGCCTCCAGCCCTGCTTTTTGCTGGTTATTTTGGTGATGGATTCTAGTTAGAAGGGAAGACTTAAAATATATATATATGGCTGGGAAGGTGGCTCAGTGGTAGAGCGCTTGCTTTGCATGCATGAGACCCTGGGTTCGATTCCTCAGCACCACATAAGCAGAAAAAAAGCTGGAAGTGGCGCTGTGGCTCAAGTGGTAGAGCGCTAGCCTTGAGCTGAAGAGCTGAAGGACAGCGCCCAGGCCCAGAGTTCAGGCCCCACGACCGGACCCCCCCAAAAAAATATATTCTTACTATAAAACCCTCGAATAATTGTTTAGAGCAATGAATATATCAATATCCGGATTAACCATTACATAATGTATACATGCATTGAAAAATCACATTGTATGCAGCACTGTATTACACAAAAATAAAACAAAGCTACAGAAAGAAAACTGGAGTGAGAAACACGGGGGTTCAAGGCTCATTTCTTTACTACCAAGCTTTAAAGAGCTAGCTTTAATTAAGGACCTTCCCTATCCTTGGTTTGCTAATCCAGAGAATGAGAATAACATTTAGATAAAATGGGAGGGAGAGAATTGTATAAACTGTATTTTATAAACTATAAAACACTGTATAAAATGTACCTGTCTTATCTGTGAGTTGCAGGTAATAGGTAACCCCAAGAGATGGGATCATGCTAGAGAGACGGCACCCGTACTTACAGCTCCAGAATCAGGATGTAGGAGGTGGGGGACTCGTAGGTGTCGTGGAGGGTCACGTACTGGGGGTGCTGCAGGTGCTGTAGCAGAGCAGCCTCGTGGGCAGCCTGTTCCTTCTTCTTCATTTTTTTGCTCACGAATTTCACAGCAACATCTTTGCGGGTAGCTTTGTGAATGCATTTCTTGACGATCGAAAACCGGCCCCTGGGAAATCAAAGGGAGGAAGTTTTCCAAGACTTATACCATGAGCTAGATCTCCTTTTAGCCAGAGATTTGTAAGGTTTTCTGTGACACGTTAGACAGTAACATCTGACAGGTTGAGCATCCCTAATCCACAAGTCTAAAATCCAAAACACATCAAAATCTGAAAGCTTTTGAGCACTTACATGACACCACAGGTGGAAAGTTCCACACCTGTCTTCATGTGAAGGGTCACAGTCACAATGCAGGTGCACTGAAAACATTATACCAAATTGCCTTCAGGCTATATGGGTAAGGCATGCATGACATACAAATAAATTTCATGTTTAAACTTGAGTCATGCTGGGCACCAGTGGCCCATACCTGTAATCCTAGCTCCTCAGGAAGCTGAGACCTGTGGTCACAATTTGAAGGCAGCTCAGGCAGACAACTCTGAGAGAATCTTCTCTCCAATTAACCAGAAAAAAGCTAGAAGTAGAACTGTGGCTCAAATGGTAGAAGCTAAGCAAGAATGTAGTCCTGAGTTCAAGCCCAGTACTGGCACATTCCCCTGCGATATCTCATCTTCCTATTTTTTTTTTGTCAGTTGAGAGGCTTGAACTCTGGGCCTGGGCACTGTCCCTCAGCTCTTCAGCTCAAGGCTAGAACTCTAACACTTGAGTCACAGCGCCACTTCTGGCTTTTTCTGCTTATGTGGTACTGAGGAATCGAACCCAGGGCCTCATGCATGCAAGGCAAGCGCTCTACCACTGAGCCACCTTCCCAGTTCCCCTCCCCTGCCACCTAATTTTTCTTATATTGAGCAATTTTAGATTGCATCTTGAAAATTTTGATTATTATGCTGTGATATTCTGGGTTCTGTTAAAGCCTTCAGAAGAAGATTGACTCTGTTTATTTATATGTTTTCATCAGCAGTAATGTGTTTAGGTTGAGGCTCCAGGATCTCTGGAAATGGTTCTGTTGCCAGAGCAGTTTTCAAAGTATTTGCTGAGCATTTAGGTCTGACTTTCATCAGCACTCCTCAAAGATTAGGTCGCAGCTAGTTGGTGAGTGCAGGGTGACTGAGCAGTGGTTTATGGAGCAATTGTCCTCACAGCTGTGAGAACTTGCAGAACTTGTAGTGGCCTTGGATTTGTTTATTTCATATACAGAATTAGGAGATCTCTTTCTTTTTTCTTTCTCCTCTTTGAGATCCCCCATCATTCTTTGGCTTACAAGGCCGCTTTGTGTGCTTATCTAGCCAGAAAGATGGGGAACCCTCAGTATTTAGTTTCCTGAATCATCATGCAGCTTCACATGACTGCTTTTGGAGGGAAGAAAGCCCAAGGCTTCTCTGATATCTCCAGCCAAGGGAATTCCTTTTGCCTGGGTTTTAGCCAGAAAGGTGTGTGTGTGTGTGTGTGTGTGTGTGTGTGTGTGTGTGTGTGTGCATGCGCACGCACGTGTGTGTTTGCTCTCTAGGAATGCTGAATACTTCTTTAAGTTGACTTACTCTTTGGACAAGGCTAAGGAAATAAAGGGGGAAGGGAGGAAGAGAGGAAGGGAGGAAGGGAGGGACCTCTTGTCACTGTGCTTGTCACTTTTCAGCCTCTCCAATCCCTTTATTACATTTCTTAAGTCTCTGGCAGCTGCTTTCAGAATTTGTGGAGAGGCTGTAGTTATCATTAGTAGGAAACAAAGGGTATTGTGAGCGAGCGTCAGCTCACTATCTATCTTGGCTGGCATTGGGAGTTGGCTATTTAATTGGGAACTAACAAGCTATTGGGAAGCTGTGTATCTAGATGGAGCCTGCCACTTTCACTTTACTGTAGGGAGATCGGACTGCACTGTTAAGTTGGAAAACTCCATAATCAGCAGTTAGTCCTTCTAGGGCTGTTCAGAGTCTCTACAGGAGGAACTTCTCCTTCCTGTGCAGTGAGGGAAGCTTGACTATTTCTGAAGGCCTGTTGGAGTCTAGAGCTGGACTTCCTAGATTCCAGTAGCCACATGTTCTCAACATGGTCTTGTTCTTGGTATGGTTCTAGCATACCTAACTGTGCGTGATGTCACTGAGAACAGAGGTGCTCTGTTGTTCCCTTTCTAGAATGTAAACGACAGTCTTCTTTGGATGGTGAAGGACAATTCTACAGATGCCTGAAGCCTGGGAGAGAGCTGCAGCCACGTTGTACCCCTTGGAATGCTGCCTGGCTGCCTATGTAGGATCCAAACAGGGAGTAGCAGTGCCAGGCCCCAAGTTAAGACTGGCAGGCTGGACACAGACATCTATGGTCACTCCTTCCCGAGACACACTCATTCTCATTCTCATTGATTTCCACCAGCCGTTCACAGTTCAGCATCTGCTTTATACCTAATTCTGATTGTGCCGCTGCAACCTGAGTCTTCAGGGAACTGATTGCAAAGGTCACACTGGCTGTCATGTGACCCTGCAACTGACTGGGCTGAGTTTTCTCAGGCAAGTCTCTTGGGGTCATGTGCCATCTGTTCTTCTGCTTCTAATCCCTTATTATTGTTTTTGCATCTAAGGTACCTGCTTGAAAATTCCTTTATTGTCGGTTTCATGAAATCCCAAGAAAGAGTCTAAACACATGCCACCCTTACCTGGAGACCTGGTGCTACCATCTTGGATCTAGTATAGACTACCAGTCAGCCTCTCAGTGATAACCACTGGATTCCTCAAACTGCAATAGTGCCCATAAAGCTTACTTCTGCCTAAGTATGCCGTGTCCAAGGGTCTTTCGTTCTGAGGACATTTGGTAAAAGTTAAGACACTGCATAGTTTTTTTTTGGGGGGGGGGTCCGGTCATGGGGCCTGAACTCTGGGCTTGGGCTCTGTCCCTCAGCTCTTCAGCTCAAAGCTAGTGCTCTACCACTTGAGCCACAGCGCCACTTCCGGCTTTTTTCTTTTTGCTTATGTGGTGCTGAGGAATCAAACCCAGGGCCTCAGGCATGCAAGGCAAGCGCTCTACCACTGAGCCACCTTCCCAGCCCAACACTGTATAGTTTTTATATTTAATCACTAGAGAGCTCTTTTAACAGGATAGCCACTTAGGCCCCAACTTGTAGGTTTAGGTGTGTTAAAGAAGTTGACTCACTTTGATGACCCCAGCACAAATATCTTCCATGTGTCTCGTGTAAGAATTTTTTCATGCTGCTGAGAACTGGTAGTTCATGCTTCTAATCCTAGCGACTCAAGAGACTGAAGTCTGAGGATAGCAGTTCAAAGCTTTTCTGGGCAGAAAAGCTCAGAAGACTTTAGCTCCAATTAACCAGCAAAATATTAGACTAGGGATATGGCTCAAGTAGTAGAGTACTAGCTGTGAGTGAAATAGCAGAGCAAGAGTACAAGGCCCTGAGTTTAAGCCCTGGTACTGATACAAAAGACAAGAAGAATTTTGTTTTACTTCTATCCTGTTAATGTATAGCATCTTAAAAGGATCTTCTGGAAATATGAGGAGTATAACTGGGAGGGAAGAGAAGCTTCAGGCTGTTGGAGATTTGCAAAAGAAAGACATTAATCACTGCAAACAAATCAGAAAATTCATCTTCCCTCTGAAAAATATCAAAATATCTGTTTGAGTGTGGTTTAAAGTTAGCCCAGGCAGAAAAGCCCCTGAGACTCTTAGCCCCTTTCTCCAATTAATTACCAAAAAAAGCTAGAGGTAGAGCTGTGGTTTAAATGGTAGGGCGCTAACATTGAGCAAAAAAAAAAAGCTCAGAGATGGCACCCAGGCCCTGAGTTCAAGCCCGGGGACTGACACAAGCAAGCAAACACATAAAGCATCTATTTGTTTTGGGTTCAAAAAAGCCTTAACCTATGACTATTGACAGCAAATATCTCAAGGAGGAATGAACTGGGGCCAGTGATGGAACTGACTTCCTGTACGGCCAGCTGGGGATTTGTCCATTATGGGGCTCAAACCTAGTGTCATAAATCTCAATGTAAGAGAGCAAACTAGATTTTGATGACTAGAACTTAACAATTGTGATGTGAAATATCCGCTGGAAATATATGTTCTACACACGTGTGTAGAACACATACAGACTGAGGAGCAGGTTTGAATCCTGGCCCCACACTTCCTACTTGTGGGACTGGAAGGAAATTGTTGAACTTCCAGGAGCCTGAGTTTCCCTTGCTGGAAATCCACTCAGATACCACTTAGCCATGTTTAAAGACTGGATTACATAACAGCTATGCACTCCTTAGAACACCATCGACACCACCACCACCACCACCACCACCACCATCAAAGTTTCCTTTGGCCTCTGTTTCTCTGTCTTTAAAGCAAGGTGCTTTGGTGAGAGGCAGTGAATTATATTGTGACTTTTACCCAAGAAATAGAAATAATGAACATGTTGTCTTCCCCACAAAACCTCTGTCACCACCACCTCAGTCACAAACCTCCATGCTTCATGGAGAGATGTTGGCCAGGGATGGAGGTGGTAGTGACTCTTTTACATATCTGGGTGGGTGATGACTTTTAGGGTATCTATAGTTTCTTACTCAGGCCACCTGAGATCCATGCATGAACTAGGAGAACTTCATTCTTTTCCCTTTCTTCTCTTCGACCATTGTGCAGACAAGGTGTGTTAGTTTTTCAACACTGTTAAGCAACTTAAAGAGTTATTTTGACTCATAGTTTCAGAGGTTTCATGGATGACTGGCTCCATTGCTTTTCAGCTTATGGCAAGCAGAAAAACCATGGAGGAAGGGAAAATCAGGGAGTCAATATTATAAACGTAATTCTCTGGCCACAATGCCATTAAATTAGAGATCAGTAATAAAAGAAAATTTGAAAATATCCTAGGCAAGTGTAGAGCAGTTGCCTCATATATGTGAAGAAGCCCTGAGTTCCACGCCCAGCACAAAAACCAAACCAAACTAAACCCAACAAACAGAAACAACCTCAAATTCAAATATTGAAAAAAAATCTCAGGCTTATCAAAGCAGTTTCTCATTATTAGTAGGTAAAAGAGAAAAAAAACCATAGTTGAAGAAAAATACTTAGAACTGATGATAATGGAAATATCACTTATCAAAAATTGAGATATGTAGCTATAGTTATATTTTGAAGAAAAAATGGAGGCTAAACGTTTTTTTGGTCAGTCCTGGGGCTTGAACTCAAAGCCGGGGTGCTGTCTACCACTCTATCACTTGAACTACAGCTCCACTTCCAGTTTTCTAGTTGTTAAATGGAGATGAAATCTCATGGAATTTTCTGCCCAGGCTGGCTTTGAACAGCAGTCCTCTGATCTCAGCCTCCTGAGTAGATAGGATTACAGGCCTGAGCCACTAGCACCAGGCTAAGGCTTAACGTCTTACATTAGACAAGAATAAAGGCTGAGAGTTGCTAAAAAATTACATCTGAAGTAAAAAAAAGAACAGTAGAGATACCCATAAATGTTTTAGTTACTTTCATATTATAGAGTATGTATGCATTTGGTAAGGGAAGGAAGGAAGGGGAGAGAGAGGAAGGAGAAAGAAAGGAAGAAAGGAAGGAAGGAAGGAAGGAAGGAAAGAAGAAAGGAAGGAAGGAAGGAAAGAAGGAAGAAAAGCAGGAATGAAGGAAGGGAAAAGAAACAAAGAAAGAATCATAAGCGATTCCTCATCAGTGATCTTGCTAGGTGTCCTTACCTGCCAATCTCATTCAGCTCAGTATAAGCAGAATCAAAATTTTCCTTCCAAGAAATGGTGGCCCCATCCGCAGCTGAATCTTTGGGAGAGAGAGTTCATTTAGGACATTGAGCATGCCACTTGAGACTAACGAAAAGGTTGACAGAGAAGCTCCAGCATTAACCCCAAGGCCATTCTCATGACTAAATATGGAGGCTACTCAGTGGGAAAATGCCACAACTCTTTGGAATGTTATTTTTAAAATATCATCCCAGGGATGTCAGGCTCTCTGTCATCTATTTAAACAAAGAGAAAATGTGGGACCATCAGAAATGTAGCTTCCAGATGTTTTAAAATAGAAAACTGGGAGAAATCATAAAGAAGGAGGCCTAAAAAACCCAAAAAATAAAAACAAAAAAATGCCAGTGAGTTTCAGAGCTGTAGAAGGATACAGAGAGAGGAGGGGAAAAGCTACAAGTTCAAGGAAAGAGACAAGGAAAGGTGTGTGCTGTTTACAGACTCGTCTCTCCCCTCTGCCCTTAGACTTGAGATTATATAGTATACTGAGTGATTCAATTAACCCATAATCTATGCCTGAATAGACTCTTTTGCAGCCAGTATTATCTTGTATGATATGTTAATTTTCTGGCAATAATTTTTACACACACACACAAACATTCATGCCAATATATATTTCTGTTGTCTACTGGGGGCCAAGATTAGAAAGTGGTATGGAAAAACAGGATCCAAATCAGTAACTTTTCTGACCCCAAAGTCACCTCGGCCTACCCAGACCATGACCTGGTACCTTATTCATTTTGAATCCCAAGGACACAGAGACTCAGGGCCAAGATTTCCCAGTGAGTCTAGGCCTGTGGGAACAAGTTGAAGTCACTGGGAGGGAACTGACTGGGCTAGCTAGAGGAGAGGGACTGGAGAGTAATTTCTGTGTCAGCTGAGGAAGAGGGTATAGCACAAGGTGCACATGCAAGGTGCATGTTCCATAATCCCTTTAGCCCAAGGTGCTATAAGCCTTTTAAGTACAGCAACACCCCCAACTTCTCCTGTCCCCACATCTTTGCACTGCCTACAGTGTCACTATTTGCACATTTTTTTTTTTTAGGTTAGCAAGTTTCCTCTTTGCAACTATCCCTGGGACCAAGGTAGAGCAGTAAGCAAGGTGGGCAACGTATTTATACAATATTCATGTTTTGCTAGTTACACATGAATGTTCCACCAAACCTGCATAACATATATCATATTTAAAAAAACAGTTCTGAAGGGTAGGAAAGTACTACATTCATTTTGTAGTGAAATTCATCAGCAGGTTGCTTTTCTCTACACATGTGAAGTGAGCTACGTGGAGCTGTCCAGGATGCTGTGGTAATGTCTGCGGCCTAGCAGGGATACCCAGAGGACAGCAGGCTTTGTATTCCTGTCTCAGAAGAGGGGTGGCTAGCAGCCTTGTCCCTCATGTGTCTTCCTGTCCCGGTGTGTTCCTGGAGACACACCAGGCATCTTAAGATCAGGGCAGGTGAAGATGGCCTACCTAACCTGTGCCCTGAGACACCTGGAGCTACACCTCATGGCAAACACCATCAGGCCCCTAAAAGGAGGCTTGAGGGAGGCTTTGGAGAGATACAGGACACCTCCTCATGGGGATTCTGACATAGGACCATTTCTGGGGGTCCTGGGCTGGTTGGGACTTACCGTACTCTGGAAGTCGCACGAACTCTGAGGGTTCGCTGGGAAGGCTGATTCCCCACGGGTTGCTGGCACTGACTCTGAACTGATAAGGACAGCCAGGACTGAGGTCTTCAATGACGAGGTAAGTGTCCAAGGTGGAAGCGATGGACTGCTGCCAGACTTGGGAACCTAGTGCACAGTGCAGGGAGAGACAAAGCCAAAGACACAGCGTCTCTATCATTGATTGATATTAGTGTGAGGAGGGGGTCCTTGGGATTTGGTCACCTCTCAAACAAGTAGGTATGAGAGCAAACACATGCAGTGAACCCTGACTTTACAGAGAAACACGTGACACACGAGATTAGGTAGGAAAAACATGTAAATCAATAATAAGATGAGAGAAAATAGGTCCTGAAACAAAATGGACATGAACATATGTTGAGCACTGGCATACATGTGACAATGTGATGGAAGGTTTCTTTATGATAATTCTGTCACTTAAAGTCGCTTACTTCACAGAAAGCTGAAGAGAAACACTAATTTTACTTTACAGATGAAGGGACAGAACTTTAGAAATACTGACTCATTTAGTCACTGAGATGAACTGTAGACCGCATACAGTGAATGAGAAACTCCATGCTCACCAGGGATACCCAAGGGCCAATCACTTAAGAAAGATGCCAAAATAAAGTTGTTTTTTTTAAAAAAATAATTGCACAAGTTCTATTTAATAAAGAGAAAATGAAAGCAGAAATGAAATTCAAAGAGTAATAGAGTTAAATAAATAAATTTGACCGGGGGTAGAAGTTGCTTTTCATTCAATCATGCAATTCCGAAGATGGTTCAAAGATATAATAGCCACAACAGAACTACCTAGAAGATGCTTTTTTTTGGGGGGGGGGGTCCGGTTGTGAGGCCTGAACTCTGGGCCTGGGCGCTGTCCCTCAGCGCTCTACCACTTGAGCCACAGCGCCACTTCTGGCTTTTTTCTTTTTGCTTATTTGGTGCTGAGGAATCGAACCCAGGACCTCATGCATGCAAGGCAAGCGTTCTACCACTGAGCCACCTTCCCAGCCCTGAAGATGCTTTTTTTTAATGTTTATTTTTTAATGCTGGTTCTGGGGCTTGAACTCAAGGTGTAGGTGCTGTCCCTGAACTTTTGTGTTCAAAGCTAGAAGTCTATCATTTGAGCTACAGCTTCACTTCTGATTTTTTTTTATCTGTTGTGGGTCTTGAACTCTGTCCACTTTTTATTTTTTGATGGTTAATTGAAGATAAGAATCTCACGAACTTTCCAGGCTGGCTTTGAACACTGAATCTCAGTTCTCAGCCTCCTGAGCAGCTATGATTATAGGCATAAGCCACAGGTGTCTGGCTTTAGAAACTGCTTTTAAAAACTGATTTCTAATAACTAGATGGTTGGTTCCATTTCTAACTCCTCAAAAAATGTACTTTTATCTTGTAAACATAGTGAATTTAAAAATTTAACCTGTGTAATTAAAATATACATACTATATATATATATATATATATATATATATATATACATACATACTTAAAATATACATACATTTTATTTGGGAACAGAGGCAATAGATCTTTGGTCATACCACCCTAGTTTGCTCTGGGAAAAAGATCATAAATCAGCAGACTAGAGAGTTGGGTTCTAGTGTTAGTTCTGCCTCTTACTAGCTGCAACCTTGTGTTTTTAAACTTTCTTTTAGGCCTCAGCCTTTTCATCTGTGAAGTGGGCCTGATGGTTGCTGTCTGGGTAACTGAGCCATACAATGCAGCGAAGACACTGAAACCAGCCCTGGGTCTTGATGGTGTCAGGGAGGTTTGCAGCAGCTTAGGGAAAACAGCTGTCATCAGCAGGTCGCTGCAGGCTGCTGGCCTGGAAGCATTATGTCAAGTTGGAGGACATAAGCAGGCAGAACTTTAAAAGATGCGGAGGCTCGGGCTCCTAACCCTGAAGACCTCCTGAGAGGAAGCAAAGCTAGAGAGCAGGGCTGTGCACCTTCCTCCCGGTACTCCACGGTGTAGCCGGAAATAGTGCAGTTCCCCGTGCTGGCCGGGGGAAGCCAGCGCAGAATGACCGAGGTACAGCTCCTCTCCTGAGCGATGGGGCGGTTGGGGGCTGCAGGAACACCTGCAAAGATAGATGATAGAACTTAGCCTCTCCTCTGAAGGTGACCTAACCTGTCTCCCTCGTTGCCCAGGACCTCCTTGGAGAAGCACAGTTTCGTCCAGACCCAAGGGAGGTGTGGGCAAGGGGCTCTGCTGCCTGCCTTCCTCAAGCTAAGCGTTGTACACCAGGGAGGAAGCCTGGTTAGACAGGCCACGGCAGGACATACACAGCTCTTAGCCAAGATGCATTCTCTTATTGGCTAGCCAAGAAGAACTCTGATTTGGAATTTCAAGTGGGTTCCTTTCTTCCCCAGGTCTCAGGGAACTCTGGTCATGCTCACTGAAAATGTGTGAACTATACATCTTGAGGGGGGGGGTGAGGGGGGAGGGAAAGTGGGAGAAAAATGAGGGAGGGGGTAACAAGTTGGATAAGAAATGTACTCACTACCTTATGTACGTAACTGTAACCCCTCTGTACATCACCTTGACAATTGAATTAAATTTTTTGAAAAATAGTGTGATTAACACATTTCTAGAGGCAGAAAATGGTAATAGCCAGGACAGGGGGAGGGAGGAATGAGGATTGGATGTTTAGTAGGTGCGGACAGGGGTTCACTTGGGGAAGATGAGAAAATTTAGCTGTGTATGGAGGACAGAAGGACAGACACAAGAGAGTCCTTGATGCCACTAAACTCTTCATGGTAAGTTTTATGTTGTGTTTTACCATCACTGTTATGTTTTATTTGTTTCTGTTGTGTTTTACTACAACTTAAAAAATGCTTAAAAATAGTCTATGCAGAACAGAAAGAGACCACACCTTGCACCTTCACCGTGGCAGACGTGGACGCGGTGCCGTGGTCGTTTGTGGCTATGCAGGTATAAATCCCGCTGTCTTGTGGCATCAGATTGCAGATCTTCAGGGTGATTTCCCCAGAATCACTAGGAATACCAAACAGATATCTTTCAGACTCCAGGAGTGAGTCTTCTACTGTGTGGGGCTGAACTGCCCAAGGCTTTTGATTCACATCTCTCTCTTCATCAGGGCCCAGTGTTCAGTCTAGAATAGGAATCAGGCAGCTTCTCTAGTGAGAGACTAGTGATCCAAACAGAAGCCTCTGGAAGCTACAGGACCAGGTTGGGGTGATGGCTTACCAGGAGGAGACCGTGTATGTGGCTGAGCTGTTCTCTGAGTCAAGGATGTTCTGGTCTGGACCCTTCCAGGTTATAGTGGGCTTTGGCCGCCCACACACTTTGCACTGTAGGACCACTGTGTCTCCAAGCAAGCAGGTCACATCCACTAAGGGCACAAGGAATTCTGGGGCCACTGTGATCAAAATGACATAATTTACATGAATCACAACGAGCTTAGAATAAAGCAGCCAGTACTGGCATCCTTACCCACGTGTGGAGCAATTCAGGTAATCTTCAGCCTAACATCATAGTATCATCTGTGTCCTTTTAAGTAATCATTGTGTGTTGTTTAAAAATTAGGGAACTCCACTAAACCCCACTAAACTGGTGCCAGTGGCTCCGGCCTGTAACTCTATCTATTCAGGAGGCTGAGATCTGAGAATCATGGTTGGAAGCCAACCCAGGCAGAAAAGTCAGTGAGACTCTTATCTGCAATTAACCACTAAAAAGCCAAAAATGGATCAGATGGTAGAGCACTAGCCGAGAGGGGGGAAGCAGGGAAGGGAGAGATTGGAGAGAGAAAACCAATGTGAAGGTTGTCATGTTGTCTTCAGTCTTTATATAAACATGAGTATCTCCTTATATGTACTGAAGTTGTAGTTGTTTTACCTAATAGTTTATCATAAACATCTTTCCTCATTCACAAATTGCTTAGTTTTTCCCTTAACTCTAGATATAGCATCAATTATTTAGCCAATCCCAGTGATCCCAGTTCTACTTCTTTTCTACTTACCTTCTTGAATGAAATTTGGATTTAAGATCTGAAAAACACAAAGAAACAGAGAGATCGCTTGAATCCCAAGCTACTAAGAGAGAATAAGAGAGTTTTGCTCTACTGAAAAAGAATTAAAAAAGAAAGTCTCAGGGAGGTGACACCAGGAGATCACCCTGTTCTTGTTCTGTGGTGAAGTAACAGACACTGTTAGAGGCTCTGCAACCCCAGTGGGCATCTGGTTCCTTTCCTGTCTAATCTAGTCACCTGGACAGGTTTGTGGCTGCCAGCATCAATGATCACCACAGTGGCCATTTCCACCTCCCTCCTCTCCATTGCCCTTCTTCCCTTACATGCACAACCCCATCCCTCTTGCTATCAAGCAAGGCCATGACACCAGCTCTTCACAGGCACAGACTTTTAGAAGCAGAGGATCTCAGACCTGTAAAACGGAGTCACTGAAACCAACGCCCAGTGGTTTCCTTCCAAATGCCTTCCCTCTACCCTTCCCAGTTTCCAAGAAGAGGAAACTTCCCTTCCCATGCAGAGCTTCTCTGTTTGAAGAGAAAAGAGAGGCTCTCTCTCTTCATTCAATGTCAGTTCAACCTCTGTGGCCCGGGCCTCACCTCTTGACCCATTGTACTGCATAGGAGAACAGAGACTTGTGTGTACAAGGTAACTTCCTGTTACCATGGCTGCTTCTAGGAGCAGTTGAAACTCTCTGTGTATACTGTGCTGCTCAAGACATCCCAGTTCTTCCACTGACTGCTAGCCATTTTGGAATGTGCCCTTCCTAAGAGGAGGGTCACTTTGACCCACCTCCATCTTTTGTGTCTGGCATGGTGGAAATGCTGCTTTGAAGTCAAGAGGCCAGGGTCACCTGTTTGTGTAATGTGATTTCATACTCACTACTTATCATCAATTAACATCCATTTCTTCCTCTCTCATTGAGGAGTAATAACACCTAGTGCAATCAATGTGTTATCACAAAGATTCGATGAACTCATGTGTGTCGAGTGCATGATTCTTGCCAAGTAGTGCATGATCAAAATGAACTCAAATAAAGATCATCGTATTCTAATCATCTCCCTTCTGCTAAATAGCCTATTGTTCAAGTGGTTCACCTCAATGAGTTTATCTTGCAATTTCTTCTTTCCTTCCCAAATTCGCATGCTGTAGAGGATAGTGCAGGTGGAGTCCTACACTGACCCCCCCTCCCATATTGGTCCTCTGTTTGGAACATTTCCTTCCTTGGGTTCTTCTTGGCAAACTACCTGCCCACTTATAACACTTAGGCTTTTCATGAAGTGGTCAACTGTCCCAACCCCGGGCACCACAGTGCCCTCTGTATTTCCCTTATGGTGGGGAGCCACAAGACACTGAATCCATGCCGGGAGTCTCACAGAGGAGACAAAACACAGAGAGGCAAGTAGCAGGTTCATAGATTCTGCAGAGTGTGTGTGTGTGTGTTGAATCCAGGACTACATCCATGCTAAGCAAGTGCTCTACCACCAACTTAAAGTCCCAGTCTCTAATGATAAAATTTTAGGTGGAGCTGCAAAAACCTGTGCTGTGGCAATATCTATCTAAGAAAACACCCATACTCCCTCATTATATATAACCTTAACTCTAAGGAATATTATTGAGTACATACAGTATTTAAGAAGCTGTTCCCCAGGTGCTGTGGCTTACAGTATAATTTAAGCTTACTCTGGAGGCTGAGATCGGAGGATTTCCATTTGAAACTATCCTGGGCAGGCAAGTCCAAGATGTCCCCCTCCCCCTGTTTTCAAGATTATATATATTTTTTCCCAATAAACTCTTATCTCCAATAAACCTGCAAAAAGCTGCAAGTGTTGCTGTGGCTCAAGTGATAAAGCACCAGCCTTGAGCAAAAATACCAAGTGAGAGTTCACACCCTAGGACTGGCAGGAATAAATATTCCTAATTAGTAGTGGGGGTTCTGGGGAGACAGATGGTGAATAGGTTTAGCTACAGGTTTTCCATCTAAAATAGACTTATGGAAACATCAGTCTTACCTTCTCTGCCTCTTGGCTGGCCCCTTATTATTTTTAAGAATGGCTCTAATATCACTGATCTGTGTAACATTATAAAAGTGTGTAAACTCACAAACACCATCGTCAGATCTTCTAAACCTCTAGAGGGCATGTTGAGTCCTGAACCAGAGTTCATTATCTCCACCTCCTAGACCAGGCTGAGAAGTGAGTTGGAAGGTTCTAGAGAGACAGAGGACTGGAGCAGGCACCTCTGCTCTCTATCACAGCAGTCAGTGCAGCTGGAGGGGCTTGCAAACCCCGGGATTGATGTCCAAGGCCCACCTGTTCAGCCTCATTTCCCACTTCCTCTCCATCCCACAAGAAATCTTCCAGGTCCTCTTTAAACTCTACCTGCAAGGACCACGAGCCTGGGTAAGATCCATGGAAATGCTTTTTCTGACTGTGGATTCATTCCTCATTTTCTTTTTTCTACTTTGGGGCACATCAGAGTACAGAGGGAGTCACCAAGTCCTCTTCCCACAGTCATCTGATTACCTATGTATATGTTTATGGACCATCAAGACACAGGACATAATTGCTTTGTTCTGCTATTATTTTCAAGCCTAGTACAGAACCTACAATATAAGTGCTCCATTTTCAAAATAGTGAAAAATTAAGATGGTAATAGGATTCCAAATTTGGGGAGGGAGTTGAGAAAATGTCTTGCATGACCTTGGAACTTGAAAATTTCATTTCCATGAACTGGGAATATAATTTCCTCTGAAATCCCATTGGTTAGTCATTGAGATTCAGCCAATAGAGATTCTTCCTCTTGTGTGCTTTTTTAAAAGTCAGGATGTTGAGGGCTGTGGTCACAAGCTGCCAAGTATCATAACATCTTACCTATATTACATATGAGCTAGCAGACTTGGGCACCCTTTGAAGACACTAAACCTTTCACATGTTTTAGAACCATCAACCTGATCACTCATAGGGTTTAAGGAAGCATCTTGCACATAGCAGATTTTTTTTCCCGTCCATTGAGGAGCTTGAGCTCTGGTCCTGGACACTGTCCCTGAGTTCTTCAGCTCAAGGCAAGCACTCTACCATTTGAGCCACTTCCAGTTTTGGGTAGTTAATTGGAGATAATAGTCTCATGGGCCTTCCTGCCTGGGCTGGCTTTGAACAACAATCCACAGATCTCAGCCTCCTGAGTAGCTAGGATTACAGGTGTGAGCCTCTGGTTCCTGGCTAACACATAGCAGATTATTGTTGAAGCCAATAAACTAAGGGCATTCATTTAATGGACTAGAATTCAACCTCCAGGTCACCTTGTCTGGTGGCAGGTTGTTGATATGTTTAAGCACATTAGGCATTTATTATATATCTCATGTGTTTCTTGAAGTCGAATGTTTTCCTTAGAAAATGGTGAAAATGGGCAGCAGAAGAAAACTAGAATCTGACATACAGTCATGGAGGAAATGATCCTCTTCATATAAAATACACACTTTTTTTCTCTAGAGACACAGGAGAACAAGAGATGGTAGGGACTGTGGGGAGTACTAAGGGATTTGATTTGATACTTTGTGTGTAGTTCTAGGGCTTGAACTCAGGGTCTAGACGCCGTCCCTGAGCTATTTTGCTCAAGATTAGCACTCTCTCACTCGAGTCACAGCTCCACTTCCAGGTTTTTGATGGCTAACTGGGGATAAGAATCTTAAGACTTCTTTGCTGGGGCTGGCTTTGAATCCCAATCCTCAGATCTCAGCCCCCTGAGTAGCTAGGATTACAGGTGTGACCCACCAGTGCCCAGCTGGGATTCTGGCTTTATTTGAACAGCAGAGGGCAGTAGGCAGCTGGACTTCCTCTAAGAACTAACCAACATCAACAGTTTCTTTTAGAGATAAAGCCAACTGTTTTCTTGATTTTTCCCTAAACTGGGATGACAATGAAGTAAGAAATTTTACAAGTAAAATCAATCTGCACTGAATAACAAAAACTGAGTTTGAGACAGTCTTGAGTCTATTTTTCTTGCCAGTCTAAGGCTCTGACTCCAAAATAAATAGGGCAAAGTTCAATGTAGGAGGAAAAAAGTTGAGGCCAGTATGGACTACCTAGTGAGACTTTGTCTCTAAACATAAGAATAAAACGGTATAGAAATTGTATCTAGAAAGCTAGTTGTCAACTGACAAGAAGAAAAATGATCTGACTCCATTTTTGCTAAATCTCTTATCATTTAATCATAAAACATAGTTCAAAACCACATACTGAAACTGTTGAAGTCTTAAAAATGGTTCAATGTAACTCGAACAAAATGTCTTAAACTTGACTCCAGCTATTTGAATGAACCGGTTTGTATACTCTGCTTTTTCTAGTCCTTTAATGCTTGTCTCATGAGAATCTGTGCAGAGTGGGAAGGAAAGGGGTTTTAGGTGATGAGCTTTGGCCAGAAAATAAACAAAAATGCACAAAAGTATGAATAAAATCATTCTGGGTGGCGATGTAGCTCAGTGCAGAGGGCTTACCTACCATCCTCAAGGCTCTGAGTTCAAGATCCTCAGCACTACCATAAAAAATTCTAAATACTTTGTTATGACATTTTTCTTTTGTGATGCTAGGGTTAGGTATAGTTTCTGATTTGGACATTTAATCCTTCTTGATTTCAATCTGACTACCAGAATTTCTTCCTTCATTTCTTCCTTCCTTCCTTCCTGCCTTTCATTTTGTGCTGATACTAGGGCTTTAACTCAGGGCCCAGGCATTGCCTTTTAGCTTTTTTTTTGCTCAAGATTGGTGATCTACCATTGTGCCACAGTTCCACTTCTGGCTTTTGCTGTTTAATTGGAGATAAGAGTCTCACAAACTTTCTTGCCTGGGCTGGCAGGGAACTTCAATCCTTAGATCTCAGTCTTCTGAGTAGCTAGGATTACAGGTATAAACCATTGGCACTTGGCCAGAAACAATTTTCTAACGTTTTAGAAAATGTTCCTATGTCTGTTCATTTTTTTTGTTGTTGTTGTCGGTTATGGGGCTTGAACTCTGGGCCCGGGTGTTATCCTTCAGCTCTTTAGCTTAAGGCGAGTGCTCTACCACTTGAACCACAAGGCCACTTCTGTTTTTCTGGTGATTTATTGGATATAAGAGTCTCAGGGGCTTTCCTGCCCGGGCTGGCTTTGAACCACAATCCTCAGATCTCAGCCTCCTGAGTAGCTAGGATTACAGGCATGAGCCACCAGCGCCTGGCTTGTCTGTTCATTTTTAAATGAACACAAAGGAAGCTGTAATTAAGAAAAGCATAAATGTAACACAATCCAACGATATCAGTGTGTTTGAACTAATGCCTCACTCAAAAACTTTTTTATTAGCATTTACTCCCTGTCTCCTCTCCCCTCCCCTCTCCTCTCCTCTTCTCCTCTCCTCTCCTCTCTTCTCCTCTCCTCTCTTCTCTTCTCTCCTCTCCCCTCCCCTTTCCTCCTCTCCAGCTCCTCTCCTCTTTCTTTCTGTGTGCCAGTACTGGGGCCTGAATTCAGGGCCTGGGCATTGTCTCTGAGCTTTTACACTCAAAGCTAGCACTCTCCAACTTAAGCCACAATTTCACTTCTGGACTTTTAGGTAGTTAATTGAAGATAAGAGTCTCATGGACTTTTCTTCCCTGGCTGGCTTTGAACTGTGATCCTCAGATTTCAACCTCCTATATAACTAGAATTATAGGCATGAGATACTGGTGCCTGCCTCCCCCCTACCTTTTTGGTACAAGTCTACTGCAAATACTGTCAAGTTTCCAAATGATTTTGTTGCTTATTTCTAACTTAATTACATTAAGATTAGAGAACTTGGTCTATCTACATGCTATTGAAATCCTTGATTTTTCAATTTTTGTTGAGATTTTATTTATGAGTCAATTTGCAGGTGTTTTTGAAAAGCATAATCCCTAGTTGTACATAGCTTTTTTTTCCAGCTACATCTTATCAGTCCATCGTACTAACCTTACCAATGACTGTGCTCAGAGGCAGTTCAGGGTAGAGACACGTTGCCTTAGGGGAAGTCATGGAACCTTACCGCACTCCATTTCCCAATATGTAAAATGGGAACAATGGTCATGTTCCCTTTGGCACTGAAAGGGCTCAGCTGAGAGCCAGTTACAGGAAAGACTACTACATAGAAGCTACTACTGCAAGTTTAGCACTTGAGAGTGTGCGTAAACATCCACTGAATAACCATTCCCTCTTGGCAACTCTAAAGTTTGCTTTACAACACAGACATTTAAGCAAGCCTGACTCTCCTCCCTAAATGCTTCTGAAGCATGAGAGTGACTCTAACATGACTGGCTGGTCCTCCAAGATACTCATTCACCCTGCACAGCGTGTTACACGGAGGAAACCACACCGAGTGAGCCGGAAAGTGAACTCTGATAGCACTGGGTGTGGTGGCCCTCTAACAGAAGTCTCTCAGAACTCCTCTTGGTCAATGGCTCCTCATATTCTCCTTAGTGTACATGAACTGAAGCAGGCCTTCGGATGGGTGAGGTGCTGCAGGGCACATATGGCCGAGGCAGGCTGAGTCACTGTACTGGCTTGAGAAGTCAGTTCAGACACTTCCAACCTTTGTGATTGGGCTTCATTTCCTGGCTGCTCAGGCTGGGTGCCTGAGTCACAAGAAAAGGGTGTGTGTGTGTGAGGTGCAGTCAAGAGATTAAAGTTGTTGAAGAATGTCTCCTCCTGCATGCAGATGGCGACAGAGTGCAGACTTCCTCCTCTGCCTCCTCACACAGGCCAGGCCTCTGCTCCATCAGTGTGACCTGCTCGTTCAGTGCTTGGTAGTGCTTGGCAGTCCACTCCCTCGACCTGCTTCCTCTCGGTGCATGTGATGCTTAATTTCCATTATCAGTCTCACTGCATTGAATGGTGTCTCACAGTATCAGTAAGGTCCACCTCTGGGTGTGGTTCCAGAGATGATTAACGAAGGGAGACCTGCCCTGAATGTGCATGGCACCATCACTATGAACTAGGGGCCTGGGTGGAATAAAAAGGAGAAATCCCAGAGACAGGCATTCTCTGTTTCCTAGCTACTATGAGACGACTAGCATCCTTCACCCAGTGCTCCAATCTTAGCCCAAGGCAACAAGGGACTGACACCTCTGAAGCCATGAACCATAATAAATAAGTATTCCTTCTCAGTTGTTTCTCTGAAGCATGTGTCCCAGTGGAATACAACTAACAAAGAGGGTAAGACACCCCATTCTACATCTTCACAGGGTGGCTGGAACAGAAGACATGAGAGGTGTGGATATTCAGGCGTGGGAGGAGAAGGCTATTTCTTTATAATTCTCCCCAATGGGCCCAGCCTGTTTCAGCCAGGCTCCCTTCCTTGGACATGGAATATCAATCAGTCTGTCAGAACAAAGCAGGGTGGAAAGAAAGAGCCAAACCCATCAGATGTATTACAAAGAAAATATTTTGTCAACATGAGAGGAATGAAATGCTTTACTTTCTTTCCCTCCAAAGGGTTCTTTTCATTTACAAAGTTCTTTTTATAAAATCTAGAAGCAGGCAGGCAGTGGAAACACTCTAGCAATGCTATAAGGTCAGTCACGTGACAAGGGGTGTAACAGTTTCTCCGTCCTTCTGTCTGGCTGGGTTATTTTGGAACGCTGAATCTGGGACAACAGAGGCCAGAATGGCTGAGGTGGGATCATCAGTCTGGCTTCTGGAAGCTAGGGAAGCTAGGGCTGAGGAATTGTGGGTTTGGGGAAGGAAAGAAGGACAGCTCTAGCTACTCACTACCTTCCTACTACATACTAGATACTCCAGTCTGGTCCCAGGGGGAAATCTGCCCAAGCTAGTTCTGTCACGGCCCCTAATAAGCATGCACAGAATTTTCAACTTCTTTGCTGGTGAGGTTTCATTGCTTTTAGAGGGAGATGTGTTCCTGAGCAGAGTCCTTTGACATCACACTCTGGATCTAAGAGGTCTGTGGAGGGCTGCACACCACTGAATTCACACCTGCACACTTGGCACTGTGCAGCCAGCCACCTGCTGAAAATCTTGGGGGTCCAAAGAGCCAACTCTGCCAAGGTCATGCAGCTCACAGTGTCAAGACTAGTATTCAGGCTTCCCAGCTTGTGTTCTTTCTCTGAGACACTGCCTTTGTGTAGTTTATGTTTAAATCATTCTTCAGTCTTGGAAAAGCAGAATGGGGAGAAATAATATTCCTCTGAATAGCACATTCACAGGAAAAATTGGCCATGGAAGACAGGCCTCTTCAGCTGCCAGGATCTGCATTTTAGATGAAAACCAACCCTGCAGATGGGGTGCTCCAAGCTGCTACAGGATGGTGTGTGATAACAACTATAGCCAAAGCAAACCAAAAACTGGCTCAGGGTATCTTCTAGGTTTTTTTTTTCTTTATGGAGTTACTGGGGTTTAAATACATGGACCTCATGCTTGTTAGACAGATTCTCTGTACTTGAGCCTTGCCTCCAGCCCTTTCTTTGCTTTAGTTATGTCTCAGACAGAGTCTTGCATTTCTGCCTGGTTACTTGGAGATAAAAGAGTCTCATCAACTTTCCCAATCTGATTTTGAACCAAGGTCCTCAGATCTCAGCTTCCTGAGGAGCCAGGATTATAGGCATGAGCCACTGATGGCTAGCTGGAATTCTCATCTTTGGAGGTAAATTCTCATCTTTGGACCTAAAGCTGAAAGACTGGTTCAGGCTTTTCAAACCCACTGTGTGATGCAGGCAAGTGGCAATACTAGGGGTGAGGAGTAGGTGTAAAACTGCAAGAAAGATACAGTCCTCAGGCTGCTATCCAGAGAAGGTATGGATATGAATATTCGTCCAGCTCAGATCCCATGGGAAAGCCAGCACAACCCAGATACCTGATCCTTAGCTCCAGGGATTGTGAAAGAGCGTGAAGGCAGAATCCAGAACAGGGTGTGAGGGAAGAAGCTGGCAGGTAGGATGTGGTTCCCACCTCAGGAACGGTAGTCAGTAGAAAAAAAATGAATTCACTTACTCCAAGGCACCCTTGTACTGGGTTTTCATTCTGATCTGGCTCTTCTTCTATGTGGAAAGTGTCTCTCACATAAAATGTTTAATATCATCCCCAAAGTTTAATCAGTGCAAGGCAAAGCTGAACTACGGACATCTATTCATCAATTTTATAACTGATTTCCATGAGATGTACAGATGGATAGAAATCCTGGCCACAGGGAGGTCAGTCACGCCATCTGTGGCTGGTAGTGAGGCCTTTACAAGGGAAGGGAAGGGGGTACAGTCAAGTCAATTGCTTCTGTTTACATAACCAGGCATTCTTTGTCAGACCCCTAGGCTTGAAGATGCTTTATGCCATATGCCTTATGTCTTCTCCAAATGGTATGGTGTAATATATTGTGTAAAAAATGAACCGTGTAACTTGAAGGTAGGGATGGGAGGGGAGGGGTATGAGGGGGAAATGGGAAAATCGGGGAGAATGAAGGCAAGGATGACACTGACCGAAGGCATTGTACTCATAACCTGACTTATAGGCTTGAAACAATAAAAATTCTATGGTGGGTCAGGAAAAAAAACACCCTGGAAATTGGCCCTTCAAGGAACTCTTACTCTACTCATTGAGAGAAAGTATATAAGCTCTTTGGCGATATGATTCCCATAGAGGCAGAGGAGCTTGTATTGAGAGCACTGGAATGAACTGGCATGTTTGGTCATGATCATTCAGGTTAAGAACTGTCATCAGGGCTGGGCTTCACAGGGGTGAATGGTGGCAGCTGGGGTTCCAGGAACACAGGTTCAGCACAGGCCAGGAAGTATGCACACATGGCCATGTTCTTCTCCATGTTCTTCTCCATGGCCATGTTTGCTGCAACAAAGTCCCACTTCAAGTCCCTTGACATAATCCTCAACTCACGTTAAACAGGTTGACTTTCCATATCTCATTCACTACATGTGTCAAGAAAGATACTAAGCCAGCAGGGCCAAGATGCTGGCTTTTTCCTTGTGCCCATGTGCCCTTGTGCCCATGTGTCCGAGTGACTGTTGAACTGGTAACATGTTCAGAACTCATGGATGGCCAGGAAGGCCCATGAAGAACGAACAAGGGCTGCAAGGACACCTTTCCGTAGAAACTTCAGATCAATCAGAGTATTTACAGCTTCTAGCCACGTGCTTCCTTGAGGGTTTGGACACACATCAACACTGTTTGGGGGCTCTCCTGACTTAGTAGGAACATCTGGAAAGTCTGCTTATGCACCCCACAACACCTCTTGGAGACCACTTAAACACAAAATGCTATCAGCCTTGGGTGCGTAAAAGCCTTACGAATGCACTCAACTGCAAAGCAAAGTGTGAATGTGAATGTGTGTGTGTGTGTGTGTGTGTGTGTGTGTGCGTGCACTGTTTCTCATCTAAATGTAGAAAGAGAGCGTCAGTTACCTTTCTGAGTGGGTGCTGCTCACCTGGTCTCACATCTCTCTGTACCTCTTCCTTTACAACATGGCAAAGACATTCTTTTTCCCTGGCCCACTAGAGCTGAATAAGGTCTCCCACACTCCCCACCCCCATTTTGTACCAGTACTGGGGCTTTAACTCAGGGCTTCTTGCTTGGCTTTTTTGTTCAAAGCTGGCACTCTACCACTTGAGCCATGCCTCCACTTCTGGCTGTTTGCTAGTTAACTGGAGATAAGAGTCTCATGGACTTTTCTGCCTGGGCTGGCTTTGGATCATGATTGTCAGGCCGCAGCCTCTTGAGTAGTTAGGATTACAGGTATGAGCCATGAGTATCTGGTGTCTCCACGCTTCTGTAAACCTAGAGGTAAGCAAGATCTCCTGTGCAGTGTTACAGCCTCACCATCCCCAGAAAGGCCTCCACCAACACTATGGGAAAGGGGGCTGTTCTCAGAGCTTCTTTTCCTTCACATGGTGGGCCTCATCCTTGCTCATGAGCCCTGGGATGGGCAAAAGTGTGCTTTGGAGTTGCTCTCATTACACCTCATTTGCTCCCCATCAGCTACACACAATAACTCCGTGCCAGGTCACCTCAAACTCATACTTAATCTCTGACTTTGTGGAGCACTGAGGAAAGAACAGATCTCAGCAGATGAACAAGATGTAGAAGATGAAGAAGATCAAGAGGAAGGGGGGGGGGGAAGAAAAAGGAGGTATAGGAAAAAAATAAAAGAAAGCAGAACAAAATGCCAAATGAAGATCTTGTCCTTCACCTGGGAACCAACCACTATTTTATAGCACTGTGTTCCATGAAAAATGTGTCCTAAGTTTCAAATAATAAAGTTGAGTACTTTCTACATAAATCCAAACCTGCCAAAGAAACATGAAGCAAGCATTCAAGAAAACAACCACCAATTTTGTTTTTTTTAAGGAAGGTATTAAGGTAGAGTTTCCTACCAAAATAGGGCTGAACTAAGTCTGTTTGTTTTACTTGGGATAGGATACCCAGAGATGCCCTAGCATCAGAATTTATCCTTGAATGGCTGGTCACTTTAGCAAGGCCAATGTTACACAACACATTCATAAATACATTTCTTAAAAAAAGGCAATCACTGTAGGAAATAGGACAACATAGCTGCTTCTACCTCCATGCTAGTATTAGGGTCAAGATCATCATATTCTGACTCCTCGGAACTGTTCGTCTCCTTGGTTGGCAGCATGAGGAAGCGGGGAGAGAGAAAACACAGTTAGAATGCAAGTAGCCGTGGTTAGCAAAGGAAGAGAACTTCAGAGAAGCAAGGGCAATGGGAAACGGGGCAGAGGACCAACCGGGTGCTTTCAGTAGGGGATGTGAATCACCAAGGGCAGTAGCATGCTCTTTTCAGGGAGAGGAGCCTGGGTCTGTGAACAGCTGTGGATCTCACAGGAAAGAGCAATGGAAGCAACCAAATGAAGCATGAACACTACAAAATTAAACGGTCCTCTTGGGTGGTGAGGCTGGACTTCCCAAACCAGGACCACAGACAGTATACAATTTCTTTTCCCCAAGAACAAAGGATGTTAGAATGGGTTTCTAACACTTTTTGGAAGGCCAGGTACATAATGATACATTGTCACAAAAGTAAACAATTCGTTTCCATTGTCCAGATGTACATCTTCTCATAAAGCTCAGGTTAAACAAGGCAGATCATGTTTTGAGATAGAGGAAAAAAGGGTCTGCCGGGATCAAGATTAAAGCAAAATAATGACTTCAATTCCTTCTCTAACATGTCTTCCTACCCTGCCCATGCAAAGGGGGAAATTATTTAAAGTTGGTATGGTCTGGACTTTGGGGAAAAGAAATGAAACTTTACTGAGGATATATGCTGGCCCTTGAACTTCAAACCTCAATCTGCCCATGGTGAGGGGTTTGGAAGGCTTTCCTAATTCCTGTAACCTGCAAGTGTTCCCAAACCTAGGCCACTGAATGGGCAGCTTTGAGAAGTTTAATGTGAAATCAAGCATCTTGCATTTACTTCCAAGAGAGTAATGCGGCAGATAATTTTGCCATAAAATATCTGCACAGTCTAAGGAGAAAGGTACAAAAGGAAAAATAAAAGAGGTACTTACTTGAATTGAAGTTGCCAGGAGAAACAAAAAATAAAAAATAAATTGATCTCGCATGCAAAATCCTGTTAAACTACTTTCCCTCTGGTCCCCGAACTAGGTAAAGAAAAAATAAAAATAAAAATCCCCATCCACCCAAATTGCCTTGTGAGAACGTTGCAGGGTGAGAGTGGATGAGAGGGACCCAGCTCCAAATACCTTACTCACTTTAACAGAGACTTTGGTGCCCAGAATTTCCTTGGGTTTACGAGACCCTGTGGCGTCATTTTTACCCGTGTTCTCCACTTCCGCCCGCTTTCTCATGCGTAGAGTATGCCATGAGCATGACTTCCTGTTGTACCAAAAAATGCACCAATCAAAATGGCAGGTTGAGGCAGAGTAAGGCTGGTGGGCAGGCTCACCACCTTTGAGTGAGTCAACTGAGGTGTTCCAGTCAAGCTGCTGGCTTCAGAGTCCCCAAATCTGCATGCCAGCTCCTGTGGTAGGCTGCAGCTGACCTCACCTCCACCTGGAAGTGAGCGAGGAGCAATTCTGACTCCTCCTGAAAGATGCACAGGGTGACTGCAGCAGGTGGAAACACTGTGAGTACCAGGTCACCAAATTGCCCAGTGAGGTCTCTAAATCATTTGATGAAGCCTTTTAGGACTGAGAGGTTCCTTTCATGAGTGCATGGTGGATGGGGAAGGATGGCGAGTGGAGAGATAGGAATAGAATGTATTCTTTTGGGCCCAAGCCATTGGCATCTCCCAAGGCCCAGATATAAGGACCCAAAAGGAGGGTTTTGAGGTTCCTAACTCATTCTTTGTACTGGGCTTGCCCAAATACAGTGTTTTCTGGAGGAGTTGTTGACTTGGTAAATGGCTGAGTATTACTTGTGTATCTGGATATGTTAAGACAAACTGTTTCACTTATGTTCTCCACATCACTCAGTGTTTGTGTATGGCAGCCAATAAGAAGTCCAAGAGTTTCCTTGTGGGGCTAGACCTCATATGGGCCCCAAGGGAGGTGATGATGACCGAGCCCTTTCCACCATCCTAATTCCTTCCCATGAGAGGCTGGGAGATACTTCTTCACAGACATAGAAAGAGAAGCTCAGAGAGGCGCTCTCAAGTTCCACATCCATCCAACTCAAAAGCCAAGGTGCACAGCACTGGGGACCTGGACAGGCAGCATCATTTCAGGTGTGGACACAGGGTTTGGATGAAATTGCAACCACTCTCTGTGACTTTCCCTTTAGTGTCTTCTGGTTAAATGTGGGACCTGGTAGACTGGATTTCAGGAAGGGAACCTTTTTTATGTGGGGAGAGATGGAGGAGGAAGGAATATACTTCTCCATAGTACTCCACATACTACCTCAGGAATCTTGTCAAAAATACTCATTACTGAATACACAGGCCCAAAAGTAACCTGAGGAGGAAGAAACAATTTTTCAGTCTTTGGGAAAATGGGCTTCTTCAGAAGGCTTAGTTTTGTCTTGTACCTTCTGATTGGCAGGCTCTGTAGGCACTGTGCCCCAATTGCTCTGTCTCTTCCCTGCCTTTTCATGGAAAATGGGAATATGGGACCAACAGACCCAAAGGTGAAGAGAAAGATGTACTTAGTGCCTGGATAAGGAGAGAACCAGGAATGGAAGTGGTATTGATCTCCAACGGTATGGACTGCAGACTTTGGGTCATATCTTCACCTCCAAACCCATATCCCTCGGCAGAGGACACTGTGTTCACGTGTGTGCGCGTGTGGGTGTGTTCTACGCTACTGCTACCCTCCAGGTTCCTTAGGATGCTTGGTGATAAATGAGGAGTGTTAAAAATAACGTTCAGAAGGGAAACCAGAACAGCACAAGTGGCAAGACAGGCTCAATTTCAGATGCTTCTTCCCAGAAGAACACGTCAGCATGGTTTGGGGTGTTTCCATCTCCTGGCTGAAAGCCTGGGGACTGATGTGGACACAGGGTTTCTGTGACATTTATCCTGTGGGTAACATAACCAATGCTGACCCTGTGGTCACAGCAGGCCCCGGAGAGGTGTGGTGAGCAGCCTTTGCTGATAAACACTGACATTACATTTAGTCAGTTGCTCACTTCCACTGCCACCCTTGGGTAAGAGCAGCTGGCCAGGGCTCAAAGGACCAGTGTGGATTTCAATCTGTTCCCATTTCCCAGCCTCTTCCCTGCCCTCTCACGGAAAATGGGAATATGGGACCAACAGACCCAAAGGTGAAGAGGAAAATATACTTAATCCCTGGGTAAGGAGAAAAGAAACCATTAAGAGTTAGCTCTGTAAGAACTCCAAGGTTCCAAGGGCCTTGACTCCCAAGGTCCCCAAAGGCACCCAAACCAAATATTTTCAGAAGAAAATGGACTAGGCATATTTCATCTTATAGGCCACTGCTGATTTCCTGCAGTTACTTGGTGAGTCCAAGGTGACAGGAATTTCTATCAGTGACCTAGAATAAAGGTCACTCTTTCTATTAGTTTCCATCCTGTGACCTAGAGGAAAGGCCAAACTGGTGTTGCTGCTTGGACACCTTGTGCCCCTTCCATGGGTATGGAGGACAGTGGGGAAAAGCAAGCCAACACACCATCTATTCTAGCTGTCCATTCACATCAGCAAATCAAGGTTGCCCAGTTGCCGGGAACCTGCTGGTCAGTATCCTTCCTCATCTTGGAAGTCAAAGAAAAACCACAGGGGTTGTGTGGAGGAAGGCCTAGAGCCAGCACTTCAGCAATAAAAACACTTGTTATGTACCAAAAAAAACCCCTGCCGATGTATCCAACCAACTCCTAAAATATAGACAAGATTAAAAAAAAAAAAGAAGAGAACCATTTGCAAATTTAAAAGTCTGAGAAAGATATCAATAGGGGGAAAAAGGGTCCACTAGTCTTTAACCTCATTAAAACATGCTCATGGTGAAAATTTATTTTACATATTTAAAATAGTACATTTAAAATTATTAGTTACATTACAGGTACAATGATGACCATTGTGTCTCTCCATTATATTGCACAGCCTGACTTCATCCATATGGGTTTCTTTAAATAGTGCAAAATACTTTATACAGGAATGTGATTGGAAGGGTCTTTGCAACCAAAACAAGGAAAAAGAAATTATCTTACAAATGACCATGAACATATATTAAAATGACAGGGGAGGGAGGAAATTAAAAAAAAAAGTTACAATCTGTACAGAGGATTTGCCATCGACAACCAAAAAGTTTCCCTCTCTTCTGGGAGAAGCAGCAGGCCTCTGACCTGTCCAGGTTTGGCAGTGTGTGCTAAGGTTGTTTTTTGGGTGTCAATCAAAAAATATATATATCAATAACTTCATACAATATAAATAGAAGTCCAGTCCAGTGAGTCCCGTGGTAGGTCAAATGTAGCAACAGAAGGTATATCTTTTGTCACCTAGGGTTTCAGTAGGGTTCTTTTCTTAAGAAGTAAGGGGAAAAAAAGAGGGGGGAAAATAAACAGAAAATTATAAAGGAAACGGAAGGAAAAACCACCATTACCACCACCAAAACCACCCCAGAAAGATCTAGTCTGGTTGTCCCAAGCTGTGGGTGGCTGTACGGTCACTCACACTGTGAGTGGCACTGTCCAGAATAAGCAGCAGTATTTCCCCACTGTGTGTTTACATTTTTATGTTCTTTCTTTCTTTCTTTTTTAATCCACATACTCCTTTCCCAGGGAAGCCAACAAGGCACTTACTTGATGCTCCCGTCACTACTTTCTGCTGCTGCTGTGGCTTTGGTGAGGGGTGCTAAGATGCTGCCCGGAACCCAGCCCTCGGCGGCTGGGGAATGATCGCTGGCAGGCTGGTATACCAGGCACATGTTCTGCTGGTTGACGGCGAGGACCTGGACCACCTCACCTTGGCTCACACATATTTCATTCTCCTTCAGTGCATAGTAATCTTTGATCACTGCCATGGATGAGGTCCCATTGCAGCCTCCGAGGTCATTCTGCTGGACGGAGAGAGGGACACTGGTGCTAAGAGACTGGTTCATGTGGGAAAGCTCTGCACCCTGCTGCATGATTAAAAGCCAGCTCTCCCACTAGAGGGCTGTACAATAGCCAGGATACTCCTTGAGTGATGACAGTATGTTCACAAACATGCTTTGTATTTTTATAGCAATGCTTCAGACAATATTATAATCAAGGTAAACTGATACAGATACTGTCTAGCTAGAGAGCAGGCAAAGGTATGAATACACATTGACCTCAAAGCCCTGTTTTAGCATGCAACCTTCCCACCAGCATTCTCTTGCATGAATACACATTGACCTCAAAGCCCTGTTTTAGCATGCAACCTTCCCACCAGCATTCTCTTGCATTATAATGGCAGGAAGAAGCTGGCATCAACACATGGACATATAAGTACCTAGGCAGAGTGAGGTGAGGCAAAGGTCAGGCCAGGGCTCATAATCCTCCCCTATGCATAGGACATAGACCCTTGGATATTATTTTTTCCCTTTTGAAAACCATCAGTTGGCTATACCGTACATCCTGACTCTGACACAAGAGTAAACTAACATCTTTATTCAGTTCAAAGACAAGGCCATGACTTGCCCTGACCTAACTACCTGTGGAATACAACTCCCATCCTCACACTTACTAATACAGGAAGAACAGCCTACATGACTTTGCATGTGATTTTACACCAGAGTAGTTACTTCTAGGCAGTCCTGAAACCTTTTTGTGTGTGTGTGTGTGTGTGGGTTGTGTGGCTTGAACTCCGGGCCTGGGCACTGTCCCTGAGCTCTTCAGCTCAAGGTGAACACCAGTGCCACTTCCGGTTTTCTGGTGGTTAACTGAAGATAGGAGTCTCATGGACTTTCCTGCCTAGGCTCGCTTTGACCCACGATCCTCAGATCTTAGCCTCCTGAGTAGCTAGGATTACAGGCCTGAGCCACCAGCGCCTGCTAGACCTGAAACTCTTTAAGACACCCAGCAATTTCCTACAGTTTGGTGACAGCCAGAAACCCTTGAATATGTTGACAAATGCTAAAGTGACTTCAAGTGATTCCTAAAGACAGGGTTTGCTAGGGTGGAAAATCGTTTCCAGGTCATGTGATGAGACAGATTGGTACAGTTACTTGGATATCCATAATTAGTTTCAACAAAATTAATATCAATGTGGGGGGAGAATAAAACAACAAAATTGGATGTAGGACAAAATGCAACTATTTCTACTCATGGACTCACTGAGTTCTAAAGACAATTGAGGCCTGATGAACTCATTTGAACTCTTTGGTGGTACTAGGGATTGAACCCAGGTCCGTGTGTTTGCTAGCAAAGTGCTCTACCATTTGAGCCACAATCCCAACCCTCTGTTTATATTTTGCTTTGAGATATGGTTTTGCTAACATTACCTGAGGTAGTCTGGAATCCAAACAACTCCTGCTGCAGCTTTCTGAGTAGCTGGAATTATAGGGTGTCATACTAAGGATTTTTTGTGTGTGTGTTCAGGTCCTGGGGCTTGAACTCAGATTTTCACTTCTGGCTTTTTTTTTTGAGTCTCAGACTTTTCTTTGGGGCTGCCTTCAAACCTTGATCTTTCGGATCTCAGCCTCCTGAGTAGTAAGAGGAGGAGTAAGGTGGCTTATAGGAGTAAGCCACCAGCACTTGGTAAAAGCAAGTGAAGGGTTTGGAGTAAACATCAGATCACCTAATTCTGAATTAGAACTTTCCCATTTCTTTCCTGCTCCAACTACATTTTAGGGTCAAACCAGCTGTGTAGGCTAGGCCTATGGTGAAATATATTGATCATGATGGTGATAGAACTGTGGATTACGGAACCTGGCTTCTTGTATGCACACACGAACCACCACCTTCTCCATGCCTTTCTGGTGATAGGGCAGAACAACAAGCTGTTCTTACCTTGCTGGCCTCAAACTTGTCCCCAGACTGGTGGTAGTCGAACCCTGGACTGCCATTGGAGGTAGATATCTTCAGAGGTGGCAGAGGTGGGTTGTAGCTGGAGCCCTTTGGAGGCTTCTCTGAGCCCATGGGAACAGAGGAGTAGGGCCTAGGGCTGGCCTGGGGAGCCCTGGCAGGCTGGGACCGCATCACAGCTGAGTTCCTTTCTTTCCGTTGATACTCAATAGGAGACTGTAGTGCTGTAGGTAAGATGAGAGTTTTTCTCAGCCTTGGGAATCCAATAAGCACACAGAGGTCTACTAGGTGTCAGGCTTTTTGTTAGGCATGAGGAAGACACTTTAAAAAAATTGTCTTTAAGGTCTGGGAAGGTGGCTCAGTGGTAGAGTGCTTGCTTTGCATGAATGAGGCCCTGGGTTTGATTCCTCAGCACTACATAAAGCAGAAAAAGCTGGAAATGGTGCTGTGGCTCTAGTGGTAGGTGCTAGCCTTGAGCTGAAAAGCTAAGGGACAGTGCCCAGGCTCCACAACCAGCAAAAAAAAAAAGTCTTTAAGTAGTTGTACAAAAGGATTTCAATTCAACATGTCAATTTATAATAGATACTTGTTTTTAAGGAACTATGAAAATCAGACCACTACTTAAGCAACGAAAATACAAAAGCAAAATCATACCATATTTGAAGGGTAAAGCACTACCCTTTTGGAAGAGATTAGGTTATGTAATATGTATACACTTGCATAGGTATATGTGTCTAGGAATGAAGAATGTAATAACGAGCTTCAGGAAGGGCTGACTGCCACCCTGACATTGAAACTCTGCAGTATGGAAGAAGGGCTACACTCTCATTACTTAGAACCTAAGGCCTGATTGAGGGAGAGGAGACTGGACAGATCAGGGAAGATGGGGGCCCATGATATGGAAGATCCAGAAAGCTAGTCTGGTAAGGCTGGACTTTACTCTGTAGATTATATAAGGTATATTAAATGAACTTTAAAATCTTTTTTTTCTCCTGTCTTTTTGTAGTCCTGGAGACTGAACTCAGGGGTCTTGAGCATGATGGGCAAGAGATATCCTCAGCCCTTGGGTTTTTGAGACAGTGTATTGCTATATAGCTGAGGGTAGCCTTTGAACTATGTAGTCTAGGTTGGCCTTGAACTTACAATTGTCTTGCCTCAGCCTCTTGAAATCTGGAATTATAAGCATTTGCCACCTGCCCAGCTAAGCTTAAAGTTTAAAATCAAACTGCATCATCAGAACCACGTTTTAGAACACTAATCTTAGAGCAGTTAGCAGATGGACTGGAGAAGAGATAAAGGCTTCTGGACTGATTCAAAAGTCATGAGATAGTAATAAACAAGAAGCAAGGCCTAACAAGTCAGGAAAAGGTGGAGGTTGGCAATATAGCTGGGAAACATTAGTAGGAATGGAAGTGACTCAGATTGGACACTGGGAGGAGGGGAGGCAACTCACAACACAGGATTTGAACAGAAAGATATGAGCTTTGCTTTACTGAGTTTAAGACACAAAGTTCTAGATCTGAGCACTAAAGAGGTGCAGCCAGGCAAATGCTACCCAGTCCTTCTGTGCAAAGTACTTCCAGGACTGTCCTGATTATGTCACTTTTATTGGTGTTCACTGTAGCATATATTTAAGTAGGTTAACAGCTGGAGCCCCTAGACTTTCAGTTATAAGGATTGTTTCACAGCCATAGCTCCACATTTCAATAGAACTCAACACAGGGCACACTCCTTTCTCTTTGAGATCTCAGGAGAGAGATTGCCTGAGACTCTGCACGCATGTAAGTAAAAGCCTAGCTTTGTTCTATCACCACATCCTGTTCACTTCAGTGTGTCACAGTCTTAACGGGTCTGCCAGAACATAGCCCCTGCCTTGGGGAGCTTTCTGGGGACATTAAATATTTAGGTAATGATAACCTAGTTCAGCAATACCCTTACTTCAGTATAATTAGGAGAAAGGTCTTCCGGGACCATTCTGGATCATTGACTATGCCCAAAGCAATTCAGTTCCAAGTTTTAAGTACATTGAAGAGGTACTTAAGTGTACTTACTTGATAATTAGGCTCATTAAGCTGAATTTATGACTCATTATCTATCACTAGGCTTTTGGTATAACCTGGTTGTATGAAATAATTATGCTCAACCATTTGAAAATAGTATGTTTCTCTCCTCTCCCTCTCCACCTCCCTCCCTTTTTTCTCTCTCCCTCTCTCCTCTCTTTTCCTTTCTCCTCCCCTCCCTTCCTTTTACTAGCACAAAATAGGTAAATATATAAGTAAATAAATAAAACGTGTCAAATTCCTTACCATGAAGTAAGCTGACACTGCAGTGCAGTGAGTCCTTTGCTCAAGGACCTGGATTAGGAAGTCATCACTTACCTTTGCCCATAGCACTCATTTCCATGATCGACACCTGGCACATGCTCTATTTGTGGCAGTAAAAGGAGTCAAGATCCTTGTATTGGCAAGAAGAGGTGACAGACCAAAGGAGGGACCATGAGAGGGTGAACATGTGCAAGGATAAAGGGCACATTGTACGATCTCAGTACAGGAAAGAGGGGATGCACCCAAGGATGACCCTGCATATCCATGTATGTGTGAGTGCATACACTACAATCTTCAGTACTGCATTGCTAAGAAGAGATGAGACATCTATGGTGGTCCTGTGTGCACACACATGTGCAGGTATATGTGAGTATGTGTTAAAATATGTGAGTATATGTTAAAATAGTACAGATTTCAGGATAGGCAAGTGTTGATGCATCTGTAGCTGTGTGTGTGTGTCTAAATGTGTGTGTGTGAATATGTGAACATGTGTATGTGTGTGTGTGTGTGTGTGTGTGTGTGTGTATACACATGCAGACATGTGCTGCTGAGTCTCTAGATATACTTCCTTACTGGTTTCCTTTAGGTCTCAACTTCAAACTCCATCTTGGCTCCATAGATTTCTGATCCTACCAACTCAGATGATCAGCACTCATTTAAAACTGCATACCTCCTTTCACACGCTAAAATCAATATGAAGAAATCCCAGCAGGAGTGAAAACCAAACATAAACAAGGTAGCAACTCTAGTCTCAACTTCTTAGGGGACCCCTATAGGTCCCTGGAGAGCTACATTCTCTGTATAATCATCAGTGTGTACTGGAAAGTTTTGGGGACCAGCCATCAGCCTCCAGTGGAAAAACAGGTTTCACTAATGCTGGCCCTATGACACAGAGGGTGTGCACAACTCACACTATTGCCAAAATTATCACCAGCTGGTAGTGGAGGCCATAGCTATGCATAGAATACAAAAGAATTCCTCTTCTATCAGAAAGACAGGACTTCTTTCTTATACCCTATCTTATCTGTTCCATTTATGTATTTAGGGTTAGAAGAATTCTAGTGTGTGTTTCTGAAACTAAAAGGTTGGAGTCCACGTAAAGTGTGGTCTAGACTCTTTAGTCTCCATAAGGCTTAAGAATGGTATGAAGGCTGGGCACTGGTGGTTCATGCCTGTAATCCTAGCTACTCAGGAGGCTGAGATCTGAGGATCGTGGTTCAAAGCCAGCTTGGGCAGGAAAAGTCTGTGAGACTCTTATCTCCAATAAACCACAAGAAAACCAGAAGTGGTGCTGTGGCTCAAGTGGTATAACACTTGCCTTGAGCTGAAGAGCTGAGGGAGAGTGCCTCGGCCCAGAGTTCAAGCCCCACAACTGACAAAAAAAGAGAATGGTATGGAGTCCCCTGAAAGGGGACAAGGTCCAGCACGTACCATTTAAGAAGTCCCTCTGTGTTTCCAAGACTTGGTTTATGTCCTGTACCCATGCCTGCTGGATGTCTGAGTTGGCAGCTTGCAGAATGACCCTCTCAGAAGTCTCTCTGTTCATGAGTGCAAATTTGCAGGGGTCATTGTCCACATTTTCCTCCAGGACCAAGTAATTCATCTGAAAGAAAATGAGTTCATCTTTTTCATGTTTATGTAGTTTAAAAAAGTCAGCAACTAGCTGGGCACTGGTGGCTCACACCTGTAATTCTAGCTACTCAGGAGGCTGAGATCTGAGGATTGAGGTTCAAAGCCAGCCAGCACAAAAGTCTTTTTTTTTTTGTTGGTCGTGGGGCTTCAACTCTGGGCCTGAGAGCTATCCCTGTGCTCTTCAGCTCAAGGCGAGTGCTCTACCACTTGAGCCACAGCGTCACTTCTGGTTTTCTAGTGGTTTATTGGAGATAAACCTGGGCTGGCTTTGAACCGCGATCCTCAGATCTGAGCCTCCTGTGTAGCTAGGATTACAGGCGTGAGCCACCAGCGCCCGGCTCCTCCAGGAGATTCTTATCTCCAACTAAACCATCAGAAAACTGGAAATGGTGTTGTGGCTCCAGTGGTAGAGTGCTTGCCTTGAGCTAAAGAGCTCAGGGACAGTATCCAAGCCCAGAGTTCCAGCCCCACAACCTGTTAAAAAGAAAAAAAGTCATCAATGAATTACTGTACCTCAAAAAATTGTTTTTAAAAAAGTTGTGCTGGTACTGGAGCTTTTTTGCTTAAAGATGGTATTCTACCACTTGAGCCATACCTCCATTGGCTGGCTTTTTGCTAGTTAATAGGAGATAATAGTCTCATGGACTTCTCTGCCCAGGCTGACTTTGAACTTCGATCTTCAGATCTTAGAACTCTTGTAGCTAGGATTATAGGTGTGAGCTACTCGTGCCCAGCTGTACCCAAAAGTTTTTATTTGAGAACTTTCAAAATTGTGCCTTGGATCTATCAGTAAATACTCTGACTTTTGTCTATAGGAACATGCAGAATCATGCTGGAGACTGGCCCTCAGCCTGCTCACAGCTGCTCCTTCAGCCTTCACAATGGCAGGTTATTTAGGCCAAGGTTCTGGGTCCTCCCCCACCCCATGGGAAAGAAGCAGCTCTGAGAGACTGGCTCTTCCCATCAGCACCTCACCTTAATGCTCCTCTTGAACATGTAGCCAGGGGTGAGGGAGCCCTTCCTTAGCAGTTCACTGAAGATGACAATCTGCTCAAAGAGGAATACACGTCTCTCCTTGGTCCGGGACTGCATGCCGGCATCCAGCTCAATCACGTAGAACGTGTCCTGCTGCAGTAGCTTGCCCTGGGCAGTCAGGGTACCCTGACAGAGAGAGAGAGAGAGAGGCCCAGAAAAGTCAGTGAAGCTGGGAGACAACTTCAGCCTTCTCAAGCCACATGATCTTCCCCTCTGGGGATGTGAGCAACGGATATGACACACCAAAAAGCTTGGGACTCTAGTAAGATACTGAATTGAGATCCATCCACATGTCCAGGGACACCACAACCATTTTCCTACTCATGTAAGAGCTCTAGAGAAAAACAGAAAGGAGGAGCAGGAACCACTAAAAACAAAAGAAAAAAAAAGAGCTCCAGAAAAATCCAGAGGAAGGTAGAATAATTACCTAAAAAGGAATTGCAAATTACCCTGGACATTCATTTTTTTTAAGTAAAAAATGGAAATTAAGTGATACTTGGAACTAGAAGTAGCCTTTCAACCCTTGTAGCTCTGTGCACTGTACCTATTTGGCTCCCTAGTGGCATGAGCCAAGGACCTGGGGTGCCCTCATGGCCAAGAACCAGGAACCAATTTATAAGCCAAGGGCTGTAATACAGGGAGGCTCTCAAATAAGCTGATGAGTCCTGCCCTTCTCCTTTTTCTATTGGTTAGGATGAGGATATTTTGAAATCTTAGTCTCCTGCGAAGACCAACAGGTAAAGTTAGGGACACTCCAGACAAGGTTGCCTATTTTATAAACTGGTAGATATTTTCTGAGTCCTGGGATCCTTCTTAAAAGGACTCCAGCTACCTTGTTACCATGAGCTACACATTAGCCATTGCAGGTGGAAGAACATAGTTGCTTTGCCCATTTCTAATGAGACTTTTAGAGGGAATAAATATGCCACACCTAGCAAGACTTCACAGAAACTATTAGAATGCCTTGCTTTTTTAAAAAATTGTTTTGCAATAAAAAGACCCTGCCACCTGGGAGAGTAATCAGAGGGCCTCCTCTGAAATGCACACATTCTTTGGTGGGTGATGACTTTTGGTCTTTAGTGCAAACATTCCTGCATGTGATACCTAATCCCAAACATTACCTGGTTGAGAGGTCATTTTTCTTTTGTGTGTTCTTGAGAAATGCCTGCCCTCTGCTTAGATCAGAGCTCCTTACAGCCAAGGTCAGGAGCCAAACAGGCTTATCTCTACTCTGGTCCAAAGTTAATATTAAGCCAGTGACCAGCTAGCCAGGAAAGCTCTACAAGTTCTATTAATATTACACAAGAACCTCATCCTGGGGCATAGGCAGCCAGTGCTGCAGGGAAAGGCAGAGGCTTTGGGAAGAGGGAAAATGAGAACTTCTCCCTGTGTGCATTAGGGAAGCCACATTCACAATTAGCAGATTCTCACAGTGGTTTGATTTAAAAGAGAAAAAAGGGATGGGGAAAGGAGTGGTGGTGGTGACTCACACCTGTAATATTAGCTACTCAGGAGGCAGAGATCTGAGGGTGGTGGTTCAAAGCCAGCCCAGACAGAAAAAGTATGTGAGACTCTTATCTGCAATAAGCTGCTCACAAAAAGCTGGAAGTGGTGCTGTAGCTCAAGTGGTAGAGGGCTAGTCTTGAACACAAAGAGGCTCATGGACAGTGCCCAGGCCCTGAGTTCAAGGCCCAGGATTGGCCAGAGAGAGGGAGAAAGAGACATACACACACACACACACACACATACACACACACACACACACACACACACACACGAACACTCCTGGGTGTTGTCTTATATGGACACACACATGCACTTGAAGTCTAAGTTGAGTCAGAGAGCTCTGAGTCAGAGAGCACAAACCAATGCCTTTCTTCCTGTCAGCAGTCAGTTCCTGCAGAGACACAGAGAAAGCCAAGCCAGATTCAAAACATGGGGCCTTCAAGGTTGAAGAGCAAGAGGGAATACTTGATTTATTCACGATACCCTCAGATGTGGAATAATGACAAAGGCACACCTATAAAAATCCCTTCAGTGTGAGTAAGGAGGAATCACACCTGAGCTCAAAATTCATTAATTGGAAGTAACTCTGCTTATGCTAATACTTCAGATCTCTCTTGGAGAGCCAGAAATCTATGAAAACCAATAGTAACAAAGACTGCCCCCCCCTACCCACCAGTGCCTATCACCACAAAGCATGGAAACCCACGGGCCAGGCTTGAAAAGGCAAGAAAGACAACCCAACTGGACAGACAGACAGACAGACAGACACACACACACCAAATATATCCAACATCTTCTAACTTTACTTACCCCTTTCTTAAATCTCTACTAGTTTATTTCTATGTGTGTGTGTGTGTGTGTGTGTGTGTGTGAGAGAGAGAGAGAGAGAGAGAGAGAGAGAGAGAGAGAATTATTTCTGAATTATTTCAACTTTTAGGAATCTTATCTCTCCAACATGAAATAGTAGGTTGCAAGAATAATGGGAAATTATATAACAGAGTCAGCTGCAGTTTTATCATACTAATACTCAAAATGTAATGTTCAATTAATTTATGACATGAACTAATGACAGTCACTTAGTAAGTATAACTCAGGAAAGTGGATTTGTTCTCGCAAGTTTCACTGTTATGAAATGAAGAGTGACCTCCATCATTCCCCGCTCCAAGAATGTGACCTTACTGGAAGATGGAGGTCTTTAGGCCTAACAGACTATGACTGATATTCTTATTAAAAACATGGGCAATTTGGATACAGGCTCATCCAGAAGGAAGCGATGTGAAGACACAGGGAGAACAGCATGAGATCAGGAAGATGTCCCAGATACATCATGGGGCAAAGCCAGAAATGGATCCTTCTCTCCAAGGCCTCAGGAAGAACCATCCCTGACAATACTTTGACTTCAGACTTCTAGTCTTCAGAACTGAAGATACACTTCTGGAGCTTAAATTGTCCAATTTATGGCACTTTGTTATTACAGCCCTGAGAACTGGTATGTTCACTTCTTAAGATTTTATTCCTCTCTTCAAATGACAGGAATGTGTCCTACGATGGTTTAAAGTTTTAGATTGTCAGTACTTAAAAATTCAGTCCTATAAAAACCTGGTCAACAGAACTAACTTCTGAAAAAAAACCTGTTTACATTCCCATTCAAACACCTGCCCCATTCTGCTATGCCTCACATCCCCCCATTCTCAATCAATATGGAAGAGGGAAGAGGTCATTGTTGGATTCAAACAGTTATAAATAACTATGGACTTTCCAACCTCCTTGGAATTCTAGTTCCAGTTTGGCCATGGGCTCCGTTTCTGTCCTATCAGTGTACTTTCTAAATAGATACGTGTCCCAGCCTTATACAGCAGAGGGTTTGGACAGAGTAGACAAGACACAGGGCTCCAAAGGTACAAGTCTCACTAGCCTGGACTCCCATTACTAAGAAGAGAGAGAGCTCAGAAGCATTCCTCAGGACTCACCTCAAAGCCCTGCAGGCGCCCCAAATTCATCATGTCATTGCAGCGTTTGGGAACAAGGCACATTAACTCCACAGCTTTCTGTGAGGAAAGACACAGTCGCTCAGAAGGAGGTGCAGTAACCAGCAGGAAACTCATGGCAAGCAGGGCTGGAAGACAGGAACCTCACCTCCTTTATTTGAGGAGAAGACATCAGATGCCAGCCTACTATCAGAGGACTGGGAGAGGTTTATTTTTTAATAGGTGAGGGTCAGGGGCCATGGCTGGTGGCCATTACCACAGACCTCCATGTCTATCAGTGACCCACGTGGGGAAGGGGGCGAGGGGTGTGGGGAGGGGATGTTACCCAGCTCATAGTTTTCCAACCACTGGGCACTGGCTTATTTTCTTTTCTTCCATTTTGCTATTTCCTTTCTTTTCTTGTTTCTACTGTGCCCAAGCAAGAGCCTTGCCAGAAATATTAGAGATTCTGACCTAAAATAACCTGCCAGAATGGCTGCAACCTCTTTGGCTTAAAATAATCCCCATGGTGGCACAAAGACTTTCACTTAGGTGTGGAAGAGGGAGTGAAAATGGAATTCTTTATATGTTAAGAGTCAAATAATACTTGGAGTCATAGGTAAAATGCAAGTTGAATCCCTGAAATTTCACCCAATCCCTGCAGGATGTAAAGGGGTCAAATACCACCCCTTTTCACTACAGATCACCTGCCACCACCAGAAGAATTCCACTGAGGTTAGATTCATGGCTAGCCAAGGACAGAATTCTCAAATTTTAACCAAGTTCTAGAAAATACTCTGTGCTGACTAGCACTCACTATTCATCATACTGCTGAGTTTGAAGGGAATTACCTTGGACCTTCAGTCCTCCAAGACAGTCTTTTTCTTTAATGACAAAATCATATTGGCACAGTCCCTAAGAACAGCAAGCACTGCAAGCAGAAAGCTCACCTCAATATCTGCACATTCCAAGCCAGCCTTCTCACTGTACCTCAGGAAGTCCTGGGAAGCAGGGAAGGGCAAAATCAGTTAGTAAACTAGCCACAGAACTAGAAAAACTTATCATAAAAATGCAACAATGCCCCCAAAGACTTCCCCTCCCAGTAGAGATGGCAATTGTTTGTAGTAGTTGAGAAATAAAATTATAAGCTGTAGTAGACATAATGATATTGAGAAAAACCACAGAATACTCAAAATTTCCAAGCTAGGGAAGAAATGGAGCAAAGGAAGTGGGAAGTAAGTTAAGACAAGATGGGAAAAGAAAATTCAAGTCAATCTCTTCCATTTAGTCTCATGTTTCTAGAAGAAATATCAAATTAAGCTATTGTTTGAAATATAATCGAGGGCCAGGTGTGGTGGTTCACAGCTATAATCCTGGTTAGGAGGTGGGATGAACACAGTTTGTAACAAGGTTGTGAAAATCCAGTGTAAAAACCCATCTGGAAAATAAACTAGAAACAAAGGGACTGGGGCTTGGCTCAAGTAGCAGAGCACTTGCCTAGCAGGTACCAGGTCTTGAGTTAAATCCCAGTATAAATAAACCAATAAATACATAAATAAATAAAAATTTTAGGTAGTCCTCATCTAATGTTTCTAGGGCCCTGCCTTCCCTTCTTTTCTCCCTTGTTTTCCACTCTGTTTTTGTTATTATTATTCTTTAGTTTTTTTTTATTGTAAAGATACTATACAGAGGGTTACAGTTACATGAGTGAGGTAATGAGTACACTTCCTCTTGAACATTGTTACCCCCTCCATTGTTTTCCCCCTACCATCCCCTCCCTCCCTCCCTTCCCCGAGGTTCTTTTTTTTTTTTTAATTGTGATTAAGTGATTACATAATTTCCGGAATTTCACAGTATTGTGGAATAATGTTGCTCATTTAAAGTCACAAGTTCATTCTAACTTTCCTGGAGCAAATTGTCTATCACAGTCTGTAACATATAACAGTGTTCACATGTTATATACCATATATGTGATCAGCAGCATGGGGATTTTTAGTAGTGGTTCAACCAGATTATTCTTTAGTTTTTTAAGGTATCATCTATAATAAAGTAAGAAGTTAACTGAAGGAAGAAAATCAAGTAACAAGCAACCTTAAGGGCAGAAATGAGAGCCTTGCAATTTTCCTGGGCACATAGCTGACAGTGACCAGCAGGTGAGATGAAAGCCATTCCTGCCTCACTAGTTGAGGCCCTTCAGAACTAGAGTGGAGACAGAATCAGAGCACAAGCTCACTGGCTCTGGCCTGAGGAGACACTTTTCCAGTACGGACTTAGGCTCTTAGCTTCTTACCTTGAGGAGCAACTGGTACTTTGTTATTCTCTGAATAGGCTTGATGAGAAAGTCACTAAGTGTCAGCCTTTGATTTATCTCCTGTTTTACCTCCTAAAACATAAAGGTACTGTGTTAGAAATGAAGCTAAAAATTAAGGGCAGGCATGGCAGGTCATGTTTTCCAGAAAAGTTTGAGATACACAAAACACACAACTGAGTACAGCACTGCTCATCTGTCATGAACAGTGCATGACTGGCGCCATGGCCTTCTTTCACAACAAGCACTGTCAGAACCTGGTCCTGGGAGACAGTTTGGAACAGGAACTTTGTTCTATCTTTTGCTTTAGGGCAGGGTCAGGAAAGCAGTTCCCCTAGGATAAAACAGGCCTACAAGTCTGGGTTCTAAATTTACCTCTAAGGGAAGGTGTCACTTCTTCAACCAATAAAGTCAATCCTTTCAGGCTGGAACAATCACTCATAGTTGGAGGTATTGGGCAAAACCTCTAGGAGGTGACAGTAGTCCCTCAAACAAGGGAATGACCCTCAGCAAGCAGTTTTGGGGGGCTGGTGAGAAAGAGTGTGTGCACAAGTCTGTTTGCAAAGGACCAGAGCTGTGAATGGGTACTGAACCAAGAAACCTATGGCTCTGTTGAGGCAGGGAATTCTGTCATGAAGGGTCAACAGTGCTGGGTAGCAGGTGCCTATACATAGATACGCCCCTTGTGTATGTCTGAATGTGGCTGTCCCGGCCTACATTTTTCCCAATTATTTAGCAAAGCCTGAGCAGCTTACCTCAAAGTAGGCATCGTACTCAGCCACGATGTACTCAGAGCGTGGCTTGTTCTGGCAGTACCACACATAGATGTGCAGCTTCCGCTCCTGAGACAGACAGAGAAGGAAGACACCAGATAGTCAGGTGCATTGGGACCTTTTGCTCATCCTTAGACTGCTGAGCTGGCTGGATAGGGAAGACCAAGGAATCATCTTCCAAGGCAATTAAACATTAAGGACATAAAGTAAGTGTAGTAGGCAAAAGCCTACTTTTCAGATTGTCAAGGAGGTTTAAAAAATCCTTAGAGAGAGGTGAGAAGGCAGGCAAGTCCAGAAGGAGCAGAAGAGAGAAGGAATTTAAGAATGTTCATGACAAGTGGAGCCTTGTTGGCTCACACCTGTAATCCTAACCTACTCAGGAGGCTGAGATCTGAGGATTATGGTTCAAGGCCAGCCTGGGCAGATAAAAGCTATGAAATTCTTATCTCTGATTAGCCAGGAAAAAGCTGGAATTGGAGGTATGGTTCAAGTGGTAGAGTGCCAGCACTGAACAAAAACGCTACTTAAAAACAAAAAAGAATGCAACCAAGAAATATAATCAAAGCAGATTGTTTGCATGTATGAAAATAGAAAAACAAAACCTGTAAAAATTGTTTTAGGAAAGGAGAAAGGAGAATGATAGAAGGGGCGAGATTGATATAAGGGGTTTATATTGAGTGGCAAGGTCATAATAAAATCCCCTTTTGTATAACTAAGGTATGGTAATAAAAAAAGAGATGTATATGAGGAGGCTGTAGAGCGGGAGAGGGTAACACTCACATGTTTAATAAACAGCTGGGCCAATCTGTCTTGCTCTTGGATACATTTTTCCAGTTCAGCCAGGAAGAAACTAGAAGGAGAGAGGGGATAAGAGAAGGAAGCCACACTGCTCAGAACTGTTATCATCTCACCGATGAGCCACAGGTGAGGAAGTTCCCCTCAAGCCCTGTCCTTTAGGTACATACACTAGAGGAAGAGGACTCATAGTGGCAGACTCCTGACCCTGGGGCAGCATGAACACTTACTCTTTATGCCAGTCATAAATCTGGTGAATATTCCCAAACACGATTTTATCCTTCCCTCGCATATCCTCTGGGACCCCCTTCTCTTCTATTCTCTTCATGAAACCCTGCAGCAACAAAGGCAATGGTCAGTAGAGGCTTTTTGGGAGAAAGTGTTGGGCCAGGTCCTACACAAAACTCTAAGGGCAAGTGCCATTGGGTTTCTTCTCTTCAACTAGGACTTGGACCTTGGGCAGAATGAGGGGTGAAACTTTCAAGTTTCTAGGTTCCTGTATTTGTCTCCAGGTCCCTTAAGAAAGCAAAACAGGGTGTAGTTCTGGGAGAAAACTTTAGTATGTGTAAAGGCCTGGACTCCATCCTTAATACTGCAAATATATGGAAATATATATGTATGTGTGTGTATATATATATATATATATATATATATATATATATATATGAAAAAAAGAGAAAGAACAAGAAGAGAGAAAATCATCTGTGCTTCTTTCTCCTAATCCCAATTAGCCATATTGTTAAAGACTCACATGTGTTAAGTGATAATATGCTAATACTTTTGGCTATTGCATTAATGTGTAATTTCATTTCAGCTTTCAAATCAGGTTTCACGGCTGTACAGGTAGCATGCATTATGTGTGGCAGATGAGAACATCCGGGAAACAGGCCACGTAGAACTTCTCATCATGCTGATATCTGACTTCCTGGGATGGCAGTCTCTCAGTCTCCAGGTTCCCCAGTCCTCTACCCCCCAGAAGCCAAGTGTTTCCATCCCCTGATGGAAGTGAAATTAACCATCCATAAGTTGAAATTCAGGTCCCCTGTGGACCAGGTTAGTTTCTTCATCCAAGGTTCAGGATAGGCAAATATAAAATCCTTAACTCAGCAGATTTCATAGGCTGGACTTATGAGTGACTGGAACTGGCAGGCAATTTAGACATTAAGAATTCAATTTTTATACTGAGAATTCTTTCTTTAAAGATGACTAACAAGCTGGGCACTGGTGGTTCACACCTGTAATCCCAGCTTCTGGAGGCTGATATCTAACAACTATGGTTCACAGCCAACCCTAGGCAGGTAAGTCCATGAGACTCTTATCTCCAATTAATCATGGAAAAGCTGGAAGTGGTATTGTGGCTCAAGTGGTAGAGTGCTAGGCTTGAGCAAAAGGAGTTCAGGGACAGACCCCAGACCCAGAGTTTAAGCCCCAGGATCAGCAATAAATAAATAAATAACAATAGGGCTCTATGCCACCTAAATTATCCACTTACTTTGTGAGGCTTTTTCACCCAAGTGTCTAAGTCTCTCTAAAGTGAATTCTGTGGGCATGTACAAAGGTGACTACTAACCACTCACTTTTGCTTGTTGGTGGCTTCATTCTTAATTGTTATTAAGTAGTGTACAAAGAGGTTATTTTTTCTTTGTCTTTTTTGGGGGTGGTAGTGCTGTGTGTGTGTGTGTGTGTGTGTGTCTTGAACTCAGGGCCCGGGTGCAGTCCATGAGCTTTTGTACTCAAGGCTAGAGCCACAGCTACACTTTTAGATTTTTGCTGATTAATTGGAGATACGAATTTCAGGGAATTTCCAGTGGACTGGCTCCCAATCTCAATCTTTAGCTCTCAGCCTCCTGAATAACTACGATTATAGATACGAACCACTAGTGCTAGGTTTTGTCTTCTTGGTAGTAACAACTATCTCCTAAAAGCCTAAGTAAATGAATAAGACCTAGGATTTCACTAGAAGTAACCTGGATTGTGTCCATGATGGCCACAGCACTGAAATGTATACGTTCCCCATGGTAAAATACCAAATAGCCACTTATGAGAGTAACTTGGTCACTAAAAACAAAAGGAAGTGGCACTGATTCTAACCAAGAGCTTGCTATAACATGTGGGCCCCTATATCCTCCTTTAAATGTTTCAGGGAGAAAAGGAAAAAAAGCTTACATCTTTTATTCAAGTTACATCATCTTTTATTTTCACTTCTGTAAATACCCTGACAGAGTAGAATGTCATAGCCATGAAGTTAGAGCACCCCAGCTCAGGCAGTGTCCTATCTGCTCCTGGTTGGATGAGTATAGATGAACTCTGAACCATTCACTTACCTCCACCACAATCCCCAGGTCCTTGACATAGTCTTTCTCTGTCTGTACCAGTTCATTCAGGACAAACCTGGGCAAGAGATTAAGGACAGTGAGGACTCCTCTCCACCATCAGGCAAGAAATCTTCACACTCAAGAGCACAGGAAACTTAGACAACTTATGAAAAGATCAGCCCAAAGACCCTCATTTAACATCCAGAAAGGTAATTTGTGGTACTGACTGGATGGAGGACCCCACTGAAGAGCTGAGCGCAAGAGCCCAGAGATGGCTTTCCTGAATGACATGGCAAGAAGGCCTCTCATTGCCTCGAAATCTCTTTCCAATCTTATGAATGTTCTCCCTTTAAAGACAGACACAGGGCAGAAACAATGGTAAGTACTTTGGCAAAACTGAGTTCTGAAAGCCTTGAGGTCAAGAGATAACAGGAGACTTCAATTCCTTCATTTTGGCTCCATTCTTCTTAAGCCTTTAAGTCTTCAGACATGCAGCTTTCACATTATAGAATTTGCAGTTCTTCATATAGGTAAGAGCTCATGGATATCAGTTGGGAAAATCCCCAGTCAAGTCCAGAAAGGTTGACTGCAGATATTCCACACTCAACAACTTTTTTTTTTGCCAGTCATGGGGCCTGAACTTTGGGCCAGGGCACTGTCCCTCAGCATTTCAGCTCAAGGCTAAGCACTCTATCACTTGAGCCACAGCTCCATTTCCAGCTTTTTCTGCTTATGTGGTGCTGAGCAATCAAACCCAGGGCCTCATGCATGCAAGGCAAGCACTCTACCACTGAGCTACCTTCCCAGCCCCCTTTGTTTCTTCATTATTATTCCTACCTGTTAAGAGCATTGGATTATGTGCTAGTTATTTCATCCGGGTTTTCACATGCTTTTAACAAGGTAGGTATTATAAGGCTCTATTTTATCTAAATAAAAATAGCGAGATGGCGCTGAGTGCTTGTGGCTCATACTTGTAATTCTAGCTACTCAGGAGGCTCAGATCTGAGGACTGTTGTTCAGACTCAACCAGGGCAGGAAAGTCTTTAAGACTCCAATTAACTAGCAAAAAACCAGAAGTAGGGCTGTGGCTCAAGTTGTAGAATACTAGTCTTAGAGTGAAAAAGTTAAGGGAGAGTAACCATACCCTGAGTTTCAGCCCTATTATGTACAGAAAAAAAAATTCATGAGATGAAGAGATTAGGTGACTTGCCGAAGATCACGAAGTGAGAAGGGAGTCAGGATTTGAGCTCAGCTGTAACGAGACCAAAGGCCATGCCTGTCACTGCAGCCCACTGCCTGGGGAATGGCTCAATGGGGTTTTTGAAGTTCCGGAAGCCTCAGCCTCCTTCTTCTGTCTGGACAGTCATAAAATGCTATGGTTATACACAGAGCAGAGGGCACTGTGTGGCCTACTGAAGTTTGACTCTTATTATCTAATTTGAAAGGGTTTTGCCTAGAGCCACACAAGTATATTTTTGGCCCCCAAAGCAGAAGCGATCAAGTTCTGAGCTGTGAAAGAAGGGCCCTGGCACAGGGGTTATAACTGTTTTGAACCCAGGAAACAATTTATCTAAAATTCCTGTTCTGTCCCGCACTGAGAAGCCACCAAATCCCAGGGGTCTGGGGCCTCAGGGAATGGGGGAGGAAGCAAAGGAACACATGCTTCTTTATCAGCATGCCCAGCTTTTCCAACTGGCTCGCTCCCTCTAACACACAATCATGTGTCTTGGGCCACAGGAAGGAACTGGCAAGGCCAAATAGAAGCATTTTGATATATCTTTAGCATGACCCAAGTTATTGCTTGAAAGAGAGTGGTAAAAGAAAACCCACAGGAAAATGAGAGTAGGAATTTAGAATTGGGAGGGCCCTCTGGAGAAGAGGTCTAGGGCTCTGTCTCCAGGCAGTGTTTTTATCCTTACCTACGTGCTGGAGGATGGGGGATGTCCAGGGTTTTCAGACTTTAGGGGAGGGAACTGCACTGAGAGCTTCTAAAGGACCTTATTACATCATTTCCCTTTAAGGGCTGATGGAGTATCTAGGGAGTTGAGGATACACTGAAAGCTGATTCTGAATAGTTACATCGAAGATTTAAATACACACATCTCAAGGTGGTACAAAGTTACTTGCCAAATGGACTGATAATAAAGCAATTCTTTCCCATGTTCACTTCTTACCAAAGTTACTTAGAAATAAATGTTATTATTTGATTCAATTGAAATTCTTTGTGCTATCAGGCTGGGCCTACTTCGAATAGCTCTCTTTCACAATGGTAGGGAATGGCTGGTCTCCCACAGAAAATCCTTCAGAACCTTAGTACTGGCTGTTCCCTCTGAGAGAACACTTTTCCCTCATGGCTAATTTCTTCTGGTGTTTGTGCAAATGTCAGAATCATTTCAAATGGCAGCATGGCCTTATCCACACTTCTGATCTCTCTTACATTGCCCAACACACTGCCTCTCTATTTTGTTTGTGTAATTACTGCCCTGACTGAAGACTACCTTTTGTTGTTGTCTGTCTTATCCATTGAAGGGACATAAGAGCTGCTCAACAATACAACTTGAAAACAAGTCCATTCTTAACATTTTTCCTTCTTTGGACTAATGGCTATTTGCTTTCATCTTGGAGAAAAGATTCAACTCTTTAAATTTAGCCCTTCTGTGACCTACTGCCATTTCCTGAGTGAGTCTCAGTTCTCTATACCACTGAGTTCCTGGCCGTACACTTGACATAAACACAACAGGTTAAATAATAATATAGAGTTAGGGGAATGAGTACCTCTACTGCTGGATGTTCAGGACAGCTCAGGAAGTAGAGAAGTGTAGGGTTTGGTAAAAATCAAATGAGAGAGAAGAAATGGGTATAACAAATAAAAAAGGCAACAAACTTTTGATGCTTGCCGTATCAAAATCAGATCTTGTCTTGTTTGGAGAGAAGCTTAAATACTGCTCGAAAGTCCATTCAATCTAAGTGGCAAGGGCAGTGATTGCCTTTGTTGTAAACCTCCTGCTACCTCACAGGTCAATTCCCTGATAAATATCTCCCTGATAGGAGACTTAGTTTGGCTTGACAAAGAACTGGGATGCCAGCTCTGGCTTCTCAGTGTAACTAATAACCACAAGAGAGGCTAAAGAGAATAGGTTCCCCCCTTTCTTGTGTGTGTATATGTGTGTGTGTGTGTATGTGTGTGTGTGTGTGTGAGAGAGAGAGAGAGAGAGAGAGAGAGAAAGAGAGAGAGAGAGACAGAGAGAGACAGAGAGATATATATAGAGAGAAACTATATTGGAGCTTGAACTCAGGGCCTTTTGCTCTTGATCAGCTATTGCTCTTGCTGCTCAGCTATTTTGCTTATGGCTAGTGCTCTACCATTTGAGCCTTGCCACTACTTCCAACTTTTTGCTAGTTAATTAGAGGTAAATCTTAAGATTTGTCTGCCTGAACTTGCTTTTGAACTAAGTAGTTAGGACTATAGGCATAAGTTATGGTGTTGGATCAGCTTTGTGGAAGACCTATGAAATTTCCCCTTGGGGATGTATTTTTACCCCCCCAATTATATTCATCAAGTTATGTAGGTTCCTCCTAAACATAACATTGTGAGGACAAATCTGAGGTAACAGAGTTTATAGTATACTGCTCCTCTCTTCTAGGAAACAGTCCTGCTTTGATGCCAGGCTCTTACTGTGATGTTTCCACTTTTACCTCCTAGGAAACAAAGCCCTAAATGCTTAGTTTGCATATTTCCTAGCAACTAAAGGGCTTGGCTTTGCTTATTTTTCCTGATTTTAATGTCTGTGATCTGTACATCAGTGTTACAGTGTACAGATCTGGTTCACCTTTACTTGGAAAGGATGAGATTAGTGGAAATATAGTACAAAAAATTTCTTGTTTAATTCTCTTTCAACCCTGTCTATTATCATGTATACACACACACACACACACACACACACACACACGAATGCATTCACACATGCACCCCTCCACCCCTGCACAAGGTTATGCTCTGATGAGCCACTTACATCCTGCCTCTGAGGGCTTTGGCTTTCTGTTCTTCTTCCAGGTTTCTAGGAGGTGTGGGTGGGGTCATCCCCTCATTCAGGCAGCCTGTGGGGTCCTTCAAGCTCCCCCTGTAGGAGCCTCCTTCTAGAGTCTAGAAAGAGAAGAATAAATAGTCTTAGAGAATGTATGCTGGGAAGTCATTTGGAAGCCTTGTATCCCACCTGCCTAGCCACAGCCTCCTGAGGAAGTCAGCAGTCCAGATTGCTCTTATGAACCACAGGAGACCAGAGACATCCACCAGCTTGCAGCAGAGCCCTGAACTGATGCCTGCTCAGGGAATCAGGGCATGCTGGGCATCTATGTGCAGCCAACTGCCTGGACATAAGCTTGTCACAGTGACTTATCTCTGGGTAAAGGCTGAGGGGGGGGGTGGGAAGGGGACTAATCATTGCAATTCTATAGTTGATAAGAGTTAGAAAAAAATCAGCTATAGGACAATTAAATACAAACTGGTAAGGGTTAAGATAGAGTAGGGAGAGGTAAAATAGTGCTTTGTTAAATGAGCTACAATTCTTTTGAAGGGGACACTGAGATGAACACACGAAATAGCAAAAACAAAACAAAACAAAACTGAGTCAATAGATTTAGCCTTTTCCAAAGATATCTTTGCTAAGGTTATTTACCAGGGGCATCCTTTTACTTATGAATCCTCATTTCTTCTAATTAAGGTGCTTCAGGAATGAGGAAAAACAATAACAACAACAGATGAATTAGCACAGTATTCTAGAAGGAGCCAAGAGGGAAGGAACCTGAATTCTAATCCCAGATCTGCCGGTCACTGGGGATCTCACAGGAGATATCTAAAATTGTTCCATGCTTCAGTTTTGTCTCAGCTTTAGGATCCTCTATCTTTCCTTTCTGCAGCTTTCTAAAGAATAAGATATAGTTGATAGTTACACAATTTCTGTGTGAAATTAAAAACATGCTCTACAATGGTGAGCTGTTTTCCCTCTGTGGTTGGCACTACTAATAGTAAGTGTACTCAAAATGGGCCCAGTGTAACATTTTTGCAAGTGCTCTGGAAAAAAGGAACATTGGTGTTTAGCATTTGGTTATGTGAACTTACAGAAGCAATGGAGACAAAAAGTAAGACTAGAGAGCAAGATCAAGGTAGGTAACTGTGGAACAAATAAGAGAGAGTAGCCAAACAATACCAAAGTCTTCACTACAGCAGCCACTGCAGCTAAAGGGAAAGGCTTCGCTTAGTAGTTTGAAAACATTGATCCTGACATTGAAGTCAGAAAGGTCTAAAAGTGACTCCAAATGGTAGGCTTAGTCTTGAATGAGATACACTTGGGAGTATTTGTCACAAGCTCTTTTAGCTGTTGTCATTTAACTTAGGCTAGGTAGAGGCAGGAAAGACATTGAAGGGATAGGAAACATAAGGCAAATGAGACGAAAGAGGGGCTATCATCTGAGAAAAGATGGAGAACACTAAGACTTGAATCTCCAACACTTAAATTGAGAAAAGAGACTAACCTTCTCCAGCTCCCACTCCATTTGAAGTAGTATATCCAGGGCCCAACATGAATGTGATACCAACACTAGCATTGAGAAGATAGGGTCTTGCAGTTTGAGAGAGAAAATTTCCACTTGCCCATAAAGGTATTTACAGAACAAGTAATCAACAAGGGAAGCTGCTATAGCCAGAGCAGCATATAGGCTAAAAATAAGGAAAGGTCGAGAAGGGTTTAGCTACATTTATAGATACAGGATCTGTAACCTGTTATTAAGGAAATTAGACTGCCTGTTCCAAAGCTTGACAAGCCACAGGACAAGCAGCTTTCCAGTGACATGTCCTCTGGTGCCATCACCAGAGACAGGCTCTCTAGCAGATGGACCCAGTGGGTAATGGGTTTGATTAGTATATTTTACTTCTCCTCCCTCTCGCATCAGAGGCTTCTGTTCTGTAGCCCTATTGGCTGACCCAGAAAGCAGATCCAATCTCTGCCTACAGGGGCCCAACCTTGACAAATGGAGGTTGGGGTGGTCTACTCCCAAATATCTTCGGAATAAAGAACCTCAGAGGAATCCACAGTGTCATGTTAGAAATCAGTCCTACAGCATTTTGCCTGATATAAAATGTTCTACAAGTAAATGTTCTTTAAGCAAAGAAGCCCAAGTTGAGTCTACAGGAGGACTCTTGAGGACAGAGTCAGAGGGTAGTACAGTGACAGGGGAGAGGGAACTGAAGGGCTTGGCTACACAGTGTGCTGGGTGATCTGCCTGGAATACTGGGGCTGGTTACACTACTTAAAGTGATTCCAGATACCCTCTTTGAGGACCCAGATGGCCTGCTAGAGTTGGGATACTAAGACCTAACCCAGGGTGAGTAGGTGTGACCTGCAAGTGTGGGTGCTGCTCCTGGAAAATAACCAGTGGTGGTGGCTAGTTTCCTGCCACAGTGAAGGAAGACTTCTGTTCCACCTTGGGTTCAGGATGCCAAGAGTCACAGTAGACAAAGTAGACAAAGTCAATGAGGAGAGAGTGACAGAAGTTCCCACAGATGGTTCAAGGCAGGGAACAGAAATGTAACTGGAGTTCAAATAGGTGGTAAAATATGGAGGAAAGCCAATCTTATATGAAAAAGAATACACTTCTTGCTGGGTGCCAGTGACTCATGCCTGTAATTCTAGCTACTCAGGAGGCTAAGATCCTCAGATGGCGGTTCAAAGCCAGACCAGCCAGAAAGTCCAGGAAATACTTTTATCTCCAATTACCCGCCAGAAAACTAGAAGGGGAGCTAAACCTCAAGTGGTAGAATGCTAGCCTCCAGTAGAAAAGCTCAGGGACAGAGTCCAGGCCCTGAGTTCAAAACCCATGACCTATCCCTCTTCCCCCCAAAACTAAGGAATGTATTTCTTAGTCATTAGATCTTTGGTTCACATACCAATAAGACACTTTTTTCTTAGGGTTCCTGTAAGTATTCTTGCATGGCATTGTCATTTGTGCTCCACAAAAAGTCATCAAGCATCTACAGCATGATAAATACTAGAAAGTACTGAAGAAAGGAGGATGAGTGAGACATGTTCTCCACTGTCTATGCCACAGCGGGTGCTCTACTAGGCAGAAGGGTACCATGAGATGAAGAAAAGGAGAAGGAAGTTCCATGGTGGGTTACAGAAAGAAGGGAACGATTTCATGAAAAAGGCAAAGCTTGAATTGAGTATAGTTATCCTGGGGGATTGGCTAGGACCCTCATGGATACCTAAATCCAGGGATGCTCAGGTCTCTTGTATAAAATGGCTTAGGATTTTCTTATAATCTTTGCTTATCCTTCTGTCTACCCCAAATCACCTAATTTCTTACTATATCTAATATAATATAAATGTTATATGTCATTTTTAGACTGTATTGTTTAGGAAATAATGACAAAAAAGCAACAGTCTGTACATATTCAATACTCAGTGCAAGAGGCACTGTGTATTTTTTTTATTTCAGTTTGGTTGAATCCACAGATTTGGAACTAGTAGATATGGATGGCCAGTTATTTTGAGAACTGGAAAGTATTGGATATAGAGATGGAAGAACATTCCGGATAGGACAATGCTATGAGAAGGGCCATGGGGTGAAAGCCCATGAAGGGGCCTGGGAGGTTGGCTAGGTAGAATGGAGTGTGTAACAGAAGGGAACTGACAAATGACTGTGTGTTAGTAGCTGCGATGAGTGGGAATTAGAGAAGGAAGAGGTAAGGAGTGAAAACAGAGTTCTTGAGAAGTATGCAGAGACCAAACCTGAAGGAGCCTTTGTACATGGCATGGAGAAGAGACTTTACCTTCTAAGACCAATGACAAGAGTTTAAGCAAGATAGTAACATACTGGATTTAAGATTTAGAAAGATCAGTCTTACTATTCCAAAGACTTTTTCATGACCTGGAAAACTGTATCCAATAGGATAGAAAAGAAAAAGAGAACTTAGAATATAAATATACTATGATTACATTGTTCATAAAAGGATCCAAAAGAAAACACATCAAAATTTCAACAGTGAATATGTCTAGATAATAATGATGATGATTTATGTTTATGTTCTTGCTATTTTCCCCAAATTTGATCAAATGAGCATTTTTCTTTTGGTGGTAGGGTTTTAACTCAGGGATCGGGTGCTATCCCTGAGCTCTTTCACTCAAAGCTAGTGCTCTATCATTTTGAGCCACAGTACCACTTCCAGTCTTCTGGTGGTTAATTGGAGGTAAGTCTCACGGACTTTCCTGCCCAACCTGGCTTTGAATTTTCAGATCTCAGCCTCCTGAGTAGCTAGGATTACAAGTGTGAGCCATTGGGATCTGGCTCCCATAATTGTTTTTATTTGTCAGAAAAGAACTATTTAAAAGCTGTTTTTGTTTGGCTTTAAAGGGAAGACATCTGTCTAGTAGTCATGAAGAAGAGATGTCAAACTTGTATGTGTCAACAGTCCAGGTAGGTAGTTGGGAACTGGGGTGCAAAATCTGTAGAAAAAAGTTTTTATGCTTGATCTCGAAGCCTAATGCAGAATAGGGATCTTGGAATTTATTGAACATGGAACTCCTGAGGAGAGAACAAGCATTGTCTGATGAGACAACAAATAAGTTGGCTGGTCCAGCACCATTCATCAAGCCAGCCAACCATTACCTCTTAGCTGCTGCTTCTGCTATAGCATTTTCCATATAATGCCCATTAGGAAGCTAGTGCATACTATAGAGAGGAGGTAGAGGTAGAAATTAAGAGAGAGAAAGGGAGGAAGTGAAAGTAGGAAGGAGGAAGAGAGAAAGAAAGAACAGGAGGGAGGGAGGAAAGGCAAGGGTGCTGGTGCTGGTGTGGAAAAAAGGGAACTCTTATACGCTGTTGGTAGTGCACAGCCATTACAGGATGGTATGGAAGTTCCTAAAGAATTAAAAATAGAGCCAACATATGATACAGCTCTCTCAACACTAGGTCTATACCCAAAGGCAATGAAACCAGCTCCCTGTATACATATATGTACCATCACATTCCCTATAACATTATTTACAATAACCAAGATATGAAACGACAGTATCTGATGTCTGTTGATGGATGAATGGATAAAGGAACACACAGGCCCACAGATTAAAGACACACTAGGTTCTCATATGGCCAAGAAGCTCTTGTTCTCTTTTTTGGGTCTGGTCGTGGGGCCTGAACTCTGGGCCTGGGCACTGTCCCTCAGCTCTTCAGCTCAAGGCTAGCGCTCTACCACTTGAGCCACAGCGCCACTTCCGGCTTTTTTTTTCTTTTTGCTTATGTGGTGCTGAGGAATCGAACCCACGGCCTCATGCATGCAAGGCAAGCGCTCTACCATTGAGCCACCTTCCCAGCCCCAAGAAGCTCTTGTTCTTAAACTTGAGGAGAAAAATTAGATCCTATCATCTGTGAAACTATTTCCATGCAACAGGCACCCAACTGCCAATCTACCGCAGACAAAGAGAAGTTTCTACATGCTCAGTACCATACTGGGTTCTGGAAGATAAATAGGACACAGTTCTTTTTGCCTGTCCTTCACAAGGCAGTTGAGGTTGCTAAGAGCTAATGTTTGCCATTCCTGTTTATCAGTTTACAAAGCACCTTCATAGCTATATAGTCAACATCAATAATAGTGGACAAAATCATCCTCATCTATCAGTTATATATTTATGTACATATATATCTGTATATATATACACACATACACACATACATGTACACATGCGCACACACATACATGTACACATACTCACACACATATACACATACGCACACACATACATACACACACGCACACACATATGCACACACATATACACACATAACACATATACACATATACATACATACACACATACACATACACCCAGATACACACACACACACACACACACACACAACCTGTAGACCAAGTCACTTCTAAGGTTGTCAGTAACAGGAATTGTAGATAGGTCTAGAAAAAAGCTTTATTAAAGTTTACACAGTGGGGCTGAGAAGGTGGCTCAGTGGTAGAGCGCTTGCTTTGCATGCATGAGGCCCTGGGTTCGATTCCTTAGCACCAAGCAAAAAGAAAAAAGCCAGAAGTGGCGCTGTGGCTCAAGTGGTAGAGCGCTAGTCTTGAGCTGGAGAGCTGAGGGACAGCGCCCAGGCTCAAAGATCAGGTCCCACAACCGGACCAAAAAAAAAATTCACACAGGTGTGGTGGTGCACACATGCAATTCCAATATTCAAGAGGCTGAGGGAGAAAATGGTGAGCTCAGGTCAGCTTGGGATACATAGTGAGATCCTGTCTCAAACAAAAGAAGAAACATACATACATACATACATGCATGCATGCATGCATACATACATACATAAAAAAATAAACACAAAGCAGAAACAACCAAAACCAAGTCATATGGGGGAAATCAGAGGGAGTCCTTATTTCTGGCCCATTGTTTAAGCAAATACCTTAACAGACAGACAAGGAAAAGTATGTTATCTCTTCGAGAGCATCTTCTTTTCTGGGTGGGGATGGGGGCTTAAAGTCATGGCTTGGGTGCTCTCTTTGGGCTTTTTTGCTCTGTTACTTGAGCAACAGCTCTATTCCCAGCTTTTTGCAACTTAATTAGAGATAACAGTCTCATGGACTTCCTGTCCAGGCTGGTTTTGAACCATGATCCTCAGATCTGCTTCCTGAATTGCTAGGATTACAGGCATAAGCCACTATACCCAGCAGGTTTTGTATTTTTTTCAACCAGTCTTGGGGCTTGAACTCAGGGTCTAGGTACTTGGTGCTACAATGGGCACATAACTAGACAACACTAGGGACACATGTGAACACATGTCCCTTGGAGGAAGCCCAAGGACCAAATGGACTCTCTGGGTAGAATTTGATGAGGAACCAACAGAGAACGCAGAAAGAATTCAGATAAAATTCCAAGCATATAGGTTGCTCCCATAAAATGGAATCAGATTCTGTATAAAAGGACTTGTGTTCTTCCTTATAATACACTATGAGAAATCCCTACTCACAGGTCTAGGTTCTGCTCTCTGGAGCATGAGTCAGACCAGTCTTATATTCCCACTGCAGTACTTCAGTTATCAGAAGATAGCTCTCATGTTTCCCTTTAACTTTCACTCAAGTGACAAAGATCACATGGTATTGGTTATCTTCTATGGGGCTCTTCCAGTTCTTTCAAGAACATTCTAGAACACCACATGGAGAATAAATATATTACTCACACACAACTCATGGCAGGTATGGTCTGAATAGCTTTCTTTAGTACAATGGAGCCATTACTGCCCTTGACCTGTACATTGTACTTCCCTTAAACAAGTCTAGGATATGGATATGTGAAAACCTTCCACTATTGTACCCAGTCAGATAAATATTTCAGAACTTTTTATGGGATTTAGCTCTTTCCTTCTCAGCTGAAAAGTTGATGAAGAATAAGAAATAAGAGAAGTAAAAAATGCAAGTTAGTGTTCTCAAACATGGCTGAAATAGTCCCAGTTTACTGTTGCTTTATTGCTGTCCCACAGTGGGATAGGAAGAACAAGAAAGAAGAGACAGGCAAAGGAATCAAATTTTGGTAAGAAAATCCTAAGAAACCAAACCTCGGCTCCCTTATGCTTTTCTTAATATGAACTTGGTTTTATATATTAAGCCAAAGAAATCTCTATAATTCAGGGCTCACATAAGGTCCTCAAGAAGTAATTATTGGTGGGAGAAGTTATAGTCCTTATTATGGTAAACTCACCAAGAAAGGAGATTCCTTCAGTACGCATTTACTGAGAGCTTGTTGGGCTCTAGTGCTGCTACCCACACCCTCTTCTCTGGGAAATTCACTCTTAGAGGTTGTTTCAACATCTTTACTCACACATTTAACGCTAGGCATACTGATCACACAAACCACAGGGTGAAAAAGACTCTCAACAGCACAAAGGTCAGCGATAGTAGTAGATGAAAGGTAACAAAATATAAACAAATATGGACTTCAGTAAACAAATGTCCACGAACAACCCATTAAGTGTAATAGGCTCCTATACTTACTAATGGAGGAAACTATAATAACTGTAAGTGAAAACATTAAGATATTGTAGAAGGCGGGTGCTAGTGGCTCATGCCTGTAATCCTAACTACTCAGGATGCTGAAAGCAGGAGGATTGCAGTTTGAGGCCAGACTGAGCAGAAAAATTCAAGAGATCCCCTTCTCAATCCATAGCTGGATGAAGTAGCACATGCCTGTCATTCCAAACTACAGGGGAGGTTGAGGTTGGGAGTATCAAGTTCCTAGGCCAACTTAGGCAGAAAAGTTTATGAGACTCCACCTCCATGGAGGGAAGCTGGATGTGTTTGTGATCCCCGCAACATGGCTCAAGTGGAAGCAGATCCCATGTTAAAAACTGAAAAACAGGGTTAGAGGTGTAACTCAAGTGGCAGGGTGCTAGATTAAGAAGTGTGAGGCCCTGAGTTCGAACCCCAGTACTGGGCTTTTATTTAATAATACATATGACAATAGGGACACCTAAGAGCTGTCGCAGACAGCACACTGCTTTCGTAATCATGGTTTTCAGAGGAGATTTGGCCTGGGTTAGCCAGGAAGCCCTTCGGGAGATGAAATTTAAGAGGGGCCTCCAATGACCATTGTATACTAGATAAGCAAAAATAAAAGGCAGCATGTCCCAGAGAAATGGGGTGGCAAACTGAAAGGGAGGAAAGCTAAATATGATCCTTTGTAAAGTTACTCTAAGTACCCACAAGAGCACTTAACCCCCTGCTAGGAAGGCAGAGAGAGATGGCAGAAAAATGGATGGCTTTCAAGACACTAGTTACTAAACCCATCAGTTTGGTTTTTGGTGCCAGTATTGGGGCTTGAACTCTGGACATGGGAGCTGTTTCTTAGCTCTATTGCTCAAGGTTGGCACTCTATCACTTGAGCCATAGCTCAACTTATGGCTTTTTGTTATTGTTGTTGTTAATTGAATATAGAATATCATAGACTTATCTGCTCTGGCTTCAAACCACAGTCCTCAGATCTCACTCAGCTTCCTGAGTAGCTAGGATTACAAGCAAGGGCCTGTAAATAACAAGTGCATATGTGTTACACTATAGGCTGGGATTTCTAAAAAGGGGTTACTGGAATCTAAATTAACAGGCAGCTTGTCCTAGAGAGGGCCTAGAATTCCTGGGCCAAATGGAGGAGAGCTTTATACTCTCTCTCTCTCTTTCCCCTGCTTCTCCCTCCCACCCCTGCTCCCTCTCTGTACTGGGGTTTGAACTTAGGCCTTGTGCTTAGTAGCAGCTCTACCACATGAGCCCCAGCCAATGGAGAAGGACTCAAATGGAAACGTGTTAACAAGACTTCCCACAGAAGTATGGTAGAAGAGGCACAGACATTAGAATGAATCCTAATGCTTTCATTAGGATAAATGTCTGTGCTTCTCAACTTGTGACATGTATGAGATAGAAAAGAAAAAAATTGAAAAGCTTCATCTTATAGGGATACACTTAGATACAAAGACATAGGACTAGAGCGACCACTCTATCCAGATAAGCTGTCTAGATACGAGCTCTCATATCAGCACCATGCTCAAATTCTGGGACAGCTCAGACTTACTGCTCTCCCCTCCAGTAAGGTGATTCATTGATGAGACAGTGTAGAGTGGTTGTAGATGACTTATGTTTACTTTTTCCTCCTGGGGTGGAGACAAATTTGGTGCTCCTTGATTTCTTTTGTCAAAGTACCCACATGCTTTTGCCCATTACTTTTTTTTAAAATAACTTTTTTTATTGTGAAACTACTGTACAGAGGGGTTACAGTTACATGAGCAAGGTAATGAGTACATTTCTTATCAAGCATTGTTGTCTCTTGCACATTCCTTTTGACTGTCAGCAGTCTAAAGACTTTGCCAGCTAGAAGTTGCCCTCCAAAAATTACCAAATGCTTCCAAGATCCAACCCATATGTTGGTCAGTAGCACAGGGCACTGGCTTTGGAGCAATCAGACACACATAAGTCACTGGCCAAGTGCCACTTGTCTGGAGACTGGTGGATTGGGTTTACTTTGAGGCTAGTTTATCTCGGATACTTTTTTTCCACTTTTTAATCAACAATACAGCTTCCAAAGAGGGCTGTTAATTCCTCATGTCAATTCTCAAAGCCATAAAGGACTTTGGGGCACAACTCTTTAGAAACCATCATTACTAGAAATAATTGTATAGAAGGAATAGGTGAAAATGAGAACTTGGCAGAGTCCTGAGAGCTGTATGGAGGTGAGACACACAGCACTGTCTCCAGGACCCCCACTTACCAGCTTGTTTTTGACCAACTTTTCTATTGCACTGACAAGGTCTGCAGCAGTCGGTACTTCAGTGGTAGCCTGCCGGGCTGCTAGCAAAGAGGAGGACTGTAAGACATTGGACAGCAAAGGAAAAGCAGATTAGCAAGGAGTGAGAAACAGCAATGAGGAAGCAAAACAGAAAGTTCAAAGCAGAAGGCAGACCAGGGAAGCACAGCTTTGTATTTAAAAGGAAGAGATAACAGAGGAAGGTGGAGGGTAAGAGGGGTGGACAGGCCTGCCAGATCCCTTGTCAGAAATTCTGTGCATCAGCAAAGCATGGGTGGGCCTAGGATCTCCTTAGGCAGACCTCTGGAGGAGCTGAGTCCCTGGAGGCCAATAGGCATGGCTACACCTAATGACTGAAGGCTGGTGACTGACTGCTCTGTAGACCAACATGGTTGCAGTCATTATGGGATGCCCATTACTATTCCAGGGTGTGGAAGGAATCAGTAAACCCAGCCACAGGTGCAGCCAAAGAGAAATAGTCCTAAGGCTGTAGCCTTAGATACGGGTCTTTGCTGTGTGTTGAGCAAAAAGGCTGTAGGTAGAACACTTAGAGCCTAGAAAGCTAGGACCACAGCCCCTTATTTCCTCCCTCTCTCACTGTCTTACACACACGCACACACACGCACACACCCCTCCACAAAACATAGCTAGCCATGGTTAGGTTTCTGGAAGGCAATAAAAGGCTTTGGCAGGAGCTGTATAGCATGTGCTGGAGTACCCAGGACTATCCTGCTCAGGGTAAAAGGAGGCTCAGGTACAGACAGGCCTCTCTGTGTCCCCTCTTCCCCAAATCCCCAGTAGGATTTGTTCATATGTCTTGGGGATGGATCCCTGCTCACTGAGGACAGTGTTTCTCTGTTCATTTGATTTTCCCCTTCCTCCTCCTACCTGAGAAGTGGGGGGAGGGAATGGCTAACCCTGAAAGCACTCCTGTGTGCTTTGACCCCAAAGAATCTGTTCTCAGAGGGCAGCAGTGTGCCCAGGCTGGGGCACAGGTGTAACCATTCGGTGGGAGTAAAAGCCAAACGTCCTGGCCTTGCCCCAACTTCAATTTTCTCCCTTAGGTTAGGAGAAGAGTTTCAAAAGGGAAGCCTCTGATTTTTTTAAGGTTTTGCTATAAAAAACTTTTTTTTTTAGGTGTAAGGTGGCGGGGGGGGGGGAAATCAAGTAAACACAATTAGGAAAGAGATAACAATACTCTTTTTCCTCCTGGTGGATGAAGGAAAAAAATCCTAATATGGAAAAACCAAGTTATCCTCTGGGATCTAGTAGTGTTATTCCTAGGAACACATTCCAAGGATGCACATCAAAAGAATAAATGTTGTATGTACACAATGATCCACAGAAGTATTATTCAGAGGAACAAAAACTGGTAACTGTCTACAAAGATGCCCCACAAAGGGGTAGGCCAAACAACAAAACATCTAATAAAATATTCTCTAGCCATTAAAATGAGTTACAAATGTAAAATCACTAAGATTCTGGGAAATGGTAATAAAGCATTGAACATATTATATGCATAGTATAGTTGTAAAATATCCATATACATTAACAAAGATTAGTAGCAAACACAGAGAATTAAGATAACCACACGACATTACAACGGATGGACGCTTAACAAGTTTGTTTCACATTGTGATAAAATGGTTTTAATAACTCCACCTCCATTTGCTAGATGTTCTGAGGCTCATTCTAACCCCAAATATTCTGAAACAAGTGTATAGAAATCAAACAAGCTGGTCTGAGGAAAGAGAGTGCTGTCACTATCCTATTTCTAGCTGGCAAAAAAAGTTAAAAATTACTCCAAAGTAATACTTTTCCCCAAACAAGCTGTATTAGAAGGAGCTAGCAGGAGAGGGTTCATGACCTTTCCTATCTTAGACAAGCTGGTCCCTCTGCAGAGGGCTGTGTGGCACAGCAGACAGTAGACAGGAGAGTTTTCCACCTCCCCCCCATGCGTGCTCACTGTTGACATGATGTTTCACCAGGGAAGGGCTCGGGGAACTCAGCAGGTTGGTTTGCATTCCCATCAAGGTACACTGTGGGCATCTCTGCTTTTGGGAATCCAGGATGGGCATAGTGCCATGCTTCCTACTGCTTTTCTTCTCCCCACCTCAAGAGGTAGAGATCTGGACCTAAAAGACTAGGGCTCTAACATCACCTCAGGAAAAGGCCTCAAGCATGTATTTCATGTGGCTAAGTTTCATGGTGGAGGAAGTTGCCACATCTTAGTCATTGTCCTGCCCCTGGAGTGTCCCTTTAACTTGCACAGAAGGAGACCTTGAAAAATAGCTGTGGGTATAACAATCAAATGCAAAGCAGAAAAGAATTAAAATAATAAGATGAAACCAGAAACGCAGAGTCTTCCACAGACAGAGCCTTTGACTTGCATCGAGGTGGCATTATGACGGCTCACTGCCTGCCTTCCTGTGGTGAGAGGAGGCGCCCCCACTGCAAGGCTTGTGGGCACATGGGGGGGGCCAATGGATGGTGGAGAAAGCCACCGTCACCACCACAAAATGAAACTCTGAGACGAAATGCAAAGTATAACCAAATCTTCAATGTCCAGAGTATAAGAGTTCTGCCCACACTGCAAGAAGGAAAGAAAAACGAGTGGATGGGGCACGACTGTAAGGAACGCAAGGGATGGACACCACCACATCAGCAGCTGCAGGCTCCAGGTCAGCATGCTGGAGTCAGGGCTACTGGGTCGGTGCCATCCAACCCGAGCAGCTGTGTGAGAGCCGTCCCAGTGACCACCAGGGGATGAAAGGCATCTAGACATGAGCCTTCAGTCACCAAGGCACTGGGGAGCTTTGCAAGGTGTCTTCTGTTCCATGTTACACTTCCTCTTTAGCGGTACCTCAGTGACATGCTGTGATTCACCAGGTTTTGACAGCATGGGGATTGACTGGAAATCACTGTGATGACATTTTAGAGTTGAGAAGAGGAAAGACAACTAAAACACAGTTTTTACAGTGCAGTAGAACAAAACCATTGCTACCTGGAACCATCACAAATGTCTGTTTGAGACATAGTTCCTTTTAAGATCTGCTGCTTCCTAAGACAGAACCATTTCCCTTTATCAACAGGACAAGTTAATTTTTAAAGTGGGCAGATTCTTACTTTAAGAATTCCACACATGTCCCTACACTGCCCAGAACTCCAGAATTCAGCTCCAGAATGGAAGGAGAAGACCTACCAAACACAGATTCTATGACTGTGGAGTAACGTGGGGTAAGAGAGTGAGGGAGTCTCAGACCCCCATCTCACATACAAAAAAATGAAATAGCAGGCTTTATACATTGCTCTTTTCATTGAGAAAGCAGAGGTCCTACCATCTCATCCTGCGTGGAGTCGTTGTCAAAGATCTTCATTGGTGGAGGGAGAGGTGTGTGTGATTCTTCATCTGGCTCGTCTTCACCCCAACCTTTCTTGCTCTTCTAGAGCAAAAGAATGGCATTAGTCACTGTTTCATATAGTAAAAGACATGCTATCTTTTCAACTTTGGTTTCTTTCTCTGTAATATGGATCTACCTGTTTATCAAAGGACAATGGGAACAAATTGGTGGCAAATACTCTCTAAAAATGAAAACCAAAACATTTATCTCATTGATAAAAAAGAGAGAAAGCTGAACGGGTAGTTATTACTTGAAATTTTCCAAATGGCTGTTAAACCACGATGGAAAAGACACCAGACTCTTACATTACTCCCAGGAGGAGAAATGGTTGGTGGCATAAAGTTCTAAAAAGATTGAGATTGTGGAAATAATTCTCAGCTTCAGAAATTAGTGTAGGTAAATTATGTAGATAAAAGAAGTATCTCATTCCTCCTACCTAACTATATCTTATATATATTGAGATTAGAATCTCAGCATTGTAAGATCACCTGCTTAACCTGGCAGCTAACACTAGGTCTCTGATGTGAGATCAGATAGTCAGTGCCTAGGCCCTTGCAGTGTGGGTGTGAGCTAGTTTACTACCAGATACTCCATTAAGTTCCTCACTGAACTGAGTCCTTACGTAATGTTACCTCTGTCTGTTCTTCATAGCTGTCCTCTCTGCAGCACTTTTTTTTGTGTGTGTGCCAGTACTGGGGTTTGAACTCAAACCTAGGCACTAACCCTGAGCTTTTTTTTCTCAAGGCTGGTGCTCTACTACTTGAGCCATACCTCTATTTCCTGCTTTTTGCTACTTAATTGAAGAGAAGACTCTCATGGACTTTCCCACCTTGGGCTTCAAAGTACAATCCTTAGATCTCAGATTCCTGGGAAGTTAGGAATACAGGCCTGAAGCACTAGCACCCAGCTACATGTGGCACTGCTCTAGACACTTGAACCCAGCTCAAGCTTCTGTTTTCAGAGTGAAATGGTCTCCATTCTCTCATTGGTAGTCTAACCAGGTCTGGTTGGTTTTGCTATAGTTTTTAGTAGTGGCCTCCTCTCAGGTCAGGCCACTATCTCCAAATTTGGTAAAGTGGGTTTCTATCTGGATATTCTAGATGCTGGTTAGTTTCTGAATTGGTCACAAATCAAACCAGTCAAAATGTCAAGAATAAAAACAACTCAAATCACTGAGGCTCAAGATGACAAGCTACTGAAGCCTAGAGACTGACTGTGACAGGCCTGTCAAGGGTCTCCTCTGGAAGGGGGTGCCCTCCTGGCCTGTGGCAAGTACCTCATCAGCACTGTCTCCCTGTGGGGTGGTCTCATCCCCAGGCTTGGGAGATCCCAGGTCGAAGCTCTTCCGACCATCGCGCACTTTCTTCTGCTTTTTGATGTTTCCATCTGCTTTCCCACTGTTGAGCCGACGCACAGGACTTGTCAGCCACTTTTTAAGCGTGTTGGTGGAGCGCTTGGGACCCGGGGAACTGTGGATGGAGTTCAGGGAGGACTGAGTCTGCAAGTTGGCCACGGACTCCGATTTGCCTCCATTTTCATTGGAGGAATGAGAATATGCATCTGAGGAGGAAGAACAGTCAGATATAGCCATGTCAGAGGCAATTGTTGAGGAGTCAGACAGCTCCAACCCCAGGAAGTTAGGACGCAGGTAATAAGTAGGTCAAGTATGCCGGTCAAGAGACATAGTAATGGCTGATGCTCAATCAGCTTTTAACAGATAAGGTGGCATTCCAGGAGCTATGGGGATAAACTTCCATAGAGTTTATATTCTGATGGGAAACACGTATAATAGACTAGGATATCAGCAACATAACTAAAATGTTAAGTGTCACAAAGTGAGAAGAGCTAAGCTAAAAAAATGAAGTGGGAGCCAGGCACCGGGGGCTCACGCCTGTAATCTTAGCTACTAAGGAGGCTGAGATCTGAGGATCATGGTTCAAAGCCAGCCCAGGCACAAAAGTCCAGGAGACTCATCTCCAATTAACCCCCAGAAAAACGGAAGTGGCGCTGTGGCTCAAGTGGTAGAGTGCTTGCCTTGAGCTGAAGAGCTCAGGGACAGCGCCCAGGCCCTGAATTCAAGCCCCATGACTGAAGGAAAACATAAATAAATAACGTGGGGCAAGACGGTAGGGATGGATGGTGAAAGTTAAGTAGATCAGGGAATGTCTCAACTTGATATTTGATCATAACTGAAAGGTGGTGAAGAAGAAATCATATGCCCATCTTGCAGACAGTGTAGCAGGAAGGGAAAAGAAAAGCAAACACAAAGGTCCCAAGGCAGGACTGGAATTATGACAGGGGTGGCTTCAGTGGAGCAAGGCAAACAGCAATAAGAGAAGAGAGTTCAAGAAGCAGTTGGGACTGAAGCTGGGCGGCCAGCGTTCTTCCTTCGGCTTTTACCTGGACAGAAAACCCACTGGAAGATGCGCCAGAGAGAAACAATCTGCCTGACAATTGACAAGAACATTCTGGTTTCGAATTGAGGATAGTAGAAATAGCCTAGGAGGCTATGATGCTAATCCAGGTGAAGGAGGCTGGTGGCTGGGAGGAGGGAAGTACTGGGAACTGCTAAGAGATCAAATTCTGGGTGTTTTGACAGCAGAGTCAGTAGAGTTTTCTCACAGGTTGTATATGGGCTGTGAACAAAGCAGAACCAGGATGATTTGGTTTTACCCGGAATAACTACTTGGATGAGGTTCCTGAGATAAGGAGGAGTAAGTATGGAAGAGAGAAGATAGGAGTTCAGTTTCAGACATCTTTGAGATGCCTATTAGACGTGCGTGGAGAGGTGAATAGTAACTTATTATTATTAAGTCTAGAGCTCAAAGGAGAAAGATGGTGAGCTGGAGATGACGGGAAGGTTGGCAGTGAAGCAATTGTGTTGGAAGCTGTGAAGCTGGGTAACATCATCAAGGGACATAAAGAGGGAAAAGGAAGACATCCAAGGACTCCAAGGGAGATGAGAGGGCAAGGGAGCAGCCAGAGAGGCAGGAGGAGAAGTAATGAGTGTGTGTCCTGGAGGCTGCATATAGGAAGTGTTTTATGGAGGAGAGTTCAGCTGTGTCAAATGCTGCTTGATAGGTCAAGAGGGTTGACCCAAGAATAAAGTCTTAAACTTTAACAACATGGAAGTCACTGATGACTTTGCACAAAAGCAGCTGTAGTGGAATGGAGGAGGCTGGGCCTGATTAGACAGAGTTTCAGAGAATGGAAGAGAGGAAGGAGATGGAGAACCCTTGTTTTGTTTTAAAGGGATAGTGATTAGAGATCAAGAGAGTTTGTTTTGTTTTTTAAATGGCAGAAATCAGCATATTGTTTGTAAGATGTTATGTCATTTATTGTCTATTTTCAATGTTGTGATGTGCTTGCAATAGCCTAAGCATTTTATATGAACCATTTTATTTCACTCTCACTATGACTCCATGAGGAAGGTCTATTATCCTATTCTAGAAGGGGAAATTGCAGCTCAGTGCTGGTGGCTCATGCCTGTCATATTAGCTACTCAGAAGGTTGAAATCTAGAAGGCTGTGGTTTAAGGCCAGTCCAGGCAGAAAGGTCTGCTAGACTCCATCTCCAAAATGATTAAGAAAAAGCAAGGCTGGAGGGTGGCTCAAGTGGTAGAGTGCCAGCCAGCAAGCACAAGGCCTGAGTTCAAACCTTAGCATCATCAAGAGGAGTCGTAGCCAGGGAGGAAACTGCAGACTTAGAGAAACCAGTAAATCTGTCCAAGGACATACAGCTCCAAAGATGAGGAGACCTATATACCAGTCAGCAGGACTTGAGTGATAAACTACCCTTTTAAGCCTTTCATTCCTGTGCCCATGCTCAGTTCTCTAACTGTGGGGCGAGAGCTAACACTGAAGGCAAACAAGTACAGAGAAGACACACTGTTCTGGTGGCACAAGGGTGCTTGGAAAGCCATGAAGCAGATCTGGGCATGTGAGAATAGCACCCAAGCCAAACTTCATTAAATTTCTCTCAAATCTGAAACATCTGAATACCCATTAGACTCTGCAGAACCCAGAATTAGGCTCTGCCTACTTTGGCTTACAAAAACCTCTTTGAGTTATTCAGAAAGAAGTTCATTAAGCCCCTGTCAGATGTCTTTCTTCTCTTGTTGCTCATGGTTGTGGCTCTTGGTCCTAATAGTGTTAAGGAAGTTAAGGTTTTAAGAATTCTAGAAGTTGCACAGTAAACAGTGGCATAGGCACACAAACCAAGATGCCAGACAAGAACTACTAACCAATAACAATGTCATAGAGCACCTATTAGGTAGTGTGTTCTAAAGACATACAGATGTAGACCCAACTTTCATAAATCCCTGTGTGATTAATAGCCACAGACTGGTAAGGACTCTGGCTGATAAGTAAGCAGAGTTCAGAGGAGGGTCAGCTCAGAGTGGGCAGGGCTGGTCTGAAAAGCTTTAAGAAAAGAGATATAGCTGAACAGAAAAGGAGGGAAGGCATTCCCAAAGGGAGAGCCAGCAAGAACAAAAGCATAAAGTCAGGGAAATTGAAAAAGAAACTAAGGAGCCCATGACAGATCCTTTGCAATGAAATAAAAATTAATGGGAAGAAAAAGAAAAGATTTGTAAGATTTTCGATAACAAACTGGAGGAGTATAAACTGTTGAGATTCTGCTGGGAAATTATATAATTTTGTAAATCAAATTGGCAACTGTATACAGCTGAGTGCCGTGAAGAAGCTTGGAATCCTGGTTACATGAGGGCTGTGCATAGGAAATACAAAGGTACGAGTGTGGGACATTTTAAAGCAAATAATTTCACTAGTGTCTGGTTGACAATGTCTCCATGATGCTTCTTCTCATCACTGGTCTCAGGATAACACCTGACTACCTATACCTCAAACGTACACCCCCTACCCCACAAGGTGCTGGACAGCGCCAGTTTGCATATTGATATTTAAACCAAACATATGACTAGGTATTTAAACAAAGATTCCAGTGGCTTTTCACATCTGCTCAAAGACTGAGTCATTTTTTCCTATCACAACTTTGCCCTAGACCTAGATTGAAGAGCTCCAGTCTATCCTTGGAAGACTTCAGGCTTAGACAAGGCCAATAGAAAGGGAATTCTGAAATAAAGTGAACAAATGCGCCTGACAAGACCGCAATCTCCAGCTTCCACCACTGGCTGACTTAGAGGGCACCAGCCTCTGGTTTGCTGGACTTAACCCTGCTGGGACTTTCTCAGAGAGGGTCAGCAGTTGGTGTATACTCTGGAAAACAACAGCAGAGCATTTTCCTTTAGAAGTATTAAAAATTCAGTTCCCAACTTCCCTGGTATGAAGAATAACCTACAGGGTTGTTCTGCTCAGGGAATAGTTGGAGGTCAATTAACTTAGTTGGCATCCCTTTAAGGACAAAGTTGTAACCTTATCTCAGAAAAGTCCTTGCTGGCTGTTGTCTGGGGTATGTTGATACTATTTCTGAAGTTTTTGGTATGGGTTAGACTCCTGTCTTCAGAACCCAGTGATAAACATCTCCAGGAACACTGGTAGTAAAAGCAGGGCCTCTCTGCTATCTGTCTGCTGATAAGTGGCTGACATTTTTCACTCACTAGGCCCCTGGGGATGCACCAGGCTCTGCTGACTCAGAACCTTTAGAACGTAGATTTATCAGCACACATGTGTCATCAGAACTAGAGGCCTAGCCACATTAACTGTGCTTTGTGCTACCAAACAAAGCAGAACTGTCCAAGTTTTCTGTTCTGTAGCCTGGCTTTGAGATTCACAAATGTAAATTTGCAATGACCGTTTCCCCTGCCCCATTGTCATCTGGCTCTGCTTTTGTGCTTTCTGTGTAAATTAATGGTAAATATACAAGAGTAGAAAATTAAAAATCAAGCGTATTCTCAGCATCATTGTTTCGAGTCAACATCGTTGTTTCGAGTTTATTCTAGGTAAACAATTGGAACCATTTAACTACGGGCCAAGTAATGGAAATCTAAGTGTTGGAAACAATCTACGATTCATCATCTAATTAGTGTTCTGTCTTGATATGGAACTTTTTTTTTTTTTTGCTTGGGCAAAAATGTAAGACTCTATCTCACAAACAGCTACAGGAAAAAGGGATGGGGTATAGCTCAAATAAAGTATCTGCCTATCAAGTGTGGGGCCTGAGTTCAGCTCCCCATCTTCAAAAGCAGTGTGACATATTTAGACTAGAAATTTGTACCAAGTTAACTGCTTCTTAGGAGAAAGATTGGAATCTAATGTACATTTCATCTTTGTAAAATAGCTCCTGTACGTTCTCTGTTTGTTCTATTATCTTTCCCAGAAGAACAGTTCAGTGACTGATTTGTAACAACTACAACAATAATATTGTTTTCTCATCCAGTCATCCTGAGTGGAGGGAGGATGTATTTATTATGATTCTCATCTTAGGAAATAGAAAATGAGTGTTCTAGCAAATTGAGGCCCATAGTGGCAGAGGCAAAAAGCTAACCTGGATCTGACTCCCCTGCACATGTATTTCATCCTACTTTTCTGTGGTCATCAGATATGTTCCTTTAGCCTCCTTCTTGCAATTATTATAAGAAGGTATATCCAGTCTTTTCAGTGTTTCACCCATGTGTTTATGTATCATTTATATAAAATAAAATTTTCAGTGTTGAAAACAGTCTCCAAGTTCATCCTCTCTCTGGGTTTGCTAGTATGGCTCAAAGTACTCAGAGGAACACTTACTTGCATTTGCCAGTTTGTTATAAAGGATATCACAAAGGCTCAAGATGAAGAGATGCATAGGACATGTGAGGGACAAGGCAGGAAGTTTCCAGAATTTGTTTGTTTTGGGCCATCTGTAAGTTCTCTGAATCCTGCCTCCCTTTGAAGATTTTACAGAGCTTTATGACATAGATATGACTGACCAGATCACTGGTCAACTCAACTTTAACTCCTCTCTCCAAAGGCAGGAGTGGGGAGGTAGGGTGGGGGAGGTGAGGCTGAAAGTCTTTGCTTTCTAAGCCTGTCCAGCCATCATTTGGAGGCTACTTATCACTTTGGAGATTCCAAAGATTTTAGGAGATGTATGCAGAGGAAAACAGGTAAAGGCCAATATGGGAGCTAATGTGTAAGTAGGCAATGTGGAAGGTGGGATCCAAGGCTTTGTATGGCTCCAGATACATAACTATTTAAGCTGGTCTTCTGTTCTCTAAACTGGTTTAAATGGCACAACTCAAAATGGAAAACTTGCTGGGTGCCAATGGCTCACACTTATAATCCTAGCTACTCAGAAGGCTAAGATCTGAAAATTATACTTTCAAGCTAGCCTGGGCAAGAAAGTTTATGAGATTCTTTTTTTTTTGGGTCCGGTTGTGGGGCCTGAACTCTGGGCCTGGGCGCTGTTCCTCAGCTCTTCAGCTCAAGGCTAGCACGCTACCACTTGAGCCATAGCACCACTTCCGGCTTTTTTTTTTCTGCTTATGTGGTGCTGAGGAATCGAACCCAGGGTCTCATGCATGCAAGGCAAGCGCTCTTACCACTGAGCCACCTTCTCAGTCCCAGTTTATGAGATTCTTATCTTCAATTCATCATCAAAAATCTGGAAACAGAGCTATGGCTCAAGTAGTAGAGCACTAGCCTTGAGCTGGGCTGGCAGCACCCAGGCCCTGAATTCAAGCCCCAGTATCGTGTACACACACACTTATACACAGAAAACTCATTTTCAATCCAGTCTTCTAAAATTTAGCAACTGTATTTAAACCCCAAAGCCATGCCTTCCACATAATACATAATGTACTTGATAAAAGAAATGGGGTTTAGTTGTTCTATATTAACCATACTTATCTTACCTAGATGGTAAATATGTCTATAAATATCTTCCTGGTATTCAATCATAATACTGTATTGAAACTTTGACTCTAATGGCTGTAATCAAAGAAACCACAAGGATTTCTTATATCCACATGATAGTCACACAAACGGTCTTTTAACGAATCCTGTTCTTTTGTCTTGCTTTAGCTATAATGATACAGAAATAACTGCAAACACATGTGTATTGCTTTCCATAGCTTGAACTGTGTAAAACAAATGTATTTCAACACATCTATCTGCAGAGATTGTTTAACCTAACATTCCTGTCTTCTTGGTTAGTATTTGTCACACTGGAAATTGTACATATAGAAAAGGGTATATGGAAAAAAGGGTGAAAAATTCTCATGGTAATAAATCTATATAAATCCATGTTGGTCTGCAAGTACAGTCAGCACCAGGCCCAGAGTAAATATTAATAAGAGGACATGAGCCTGCTGAGTCTTTTAGGGGAATGTTTGTGCATGCCAAGCTCCTGGTTGCATATTCAACTGAGGTTCCACAGCTGTGTACCACCAGTTCCTGGCATGGCTGGCTTCCCAGCAAGCCATCTGGTTGGCCATCTTGGTGCCTGAGCCACTTGGTGCTGGAGAATGAAGAACACTGCTATGGTGATAGCAATAGGAAATGAGAGGGGGGAACCCAGCTTCTTAACACTAGGAAACTTGTTGCCCTGGCAATTACTCCTAGTGCAATTTTAGATTGAACTTGGCAAGCAGGACTTGGCTTGGGATATTCCTCCTCTGACTTCCTAGTCATGTCCAAGTCTCAAAGGCACGGTGCCAGCACCTGCCTCCTGCTCATTATGTGCCAAAGCTCTTACACTTAGTTCTACAGTTTCTTCTCTTCACTGTTGTTCCTTACCGTACCACTTTACTGAGACTTTGTATGTCTTTATGGCTTTTGTACACCTAAACTCTATGAGTTTAGAACTTTTCCATTAAACTAGGAGTATGAAAAAACTCCACTCTGAACCTTAAGACCACCTTAGTATTGGCCTTTGTGTTGCACTTCTACTTAGTGGCCCACCCTTTTTTTTCTTCAAATTTTATTTTATTGTTAAGATATTGTACAGTTACATAAGTAAGGCAATGAGTACATTACTTATCAGTCATTGTTACCTCTTCCCTTCCTTGTTGGTGTCCCACTATCCCTTCCCTTCCCTAGCTCCCACATTCTTATCGCTCCCCTGCTCCCGCTTTACTGCCCGATGTTGTAAAGTTTGTTTCCAATATACTGTCCAGTGGGTATCCTTGTTGCAATGGGTCATCCTGTGTCCTTGTTTCAGTGTTTTGTTATTCCCCTTCCTCTCCCCAGATTAGACACATGTATATACAAGATGCAGGGTATCAAAATTGAGTACAGTGACAACAGGGGATATGCCATAGGGGGAAGAACATACAGAGGAAACACAACAACAACAAAAATAAAATCACAAGGTACATTTAAAACAATAACAATAAAAAAACCTTTATGAGATTAGCCCTTCATATAAAGATAAACAATCTTGACATGGGAGAGGAGTCAGACACTCTGATTTCCATTGAGATCTAGTCTGCTGAATCCTACTGTAACTCAGTCCATACTCTCATTCACTGTTGCTGGGTCCTTCAGTGTTGTCTCCCCGACCTGAGTCTAGGCTTCAAGAATTAAACAGCGGAGTTGGGGCAAGACATGGGGAGAAAACAGACACAATGTCACAAATATGTCAGATGCACTAGTCTAGAGTCCAATGTACGACGTGAGAATTAGAGTGCATAAAATGTATTTGGAATTTCTGCTGAGTGAGGAGAGTTTAGTTATTCTGGCCACAGAAAAGAAAGATGATGGAAAAATCATATGAAATTATGGATAATCTTAACGGTTTCACAATAAGAATCTTTGTAATAACTATTCGTATCCAATACAATCATGTCCTACATCTTAAGTATACATAATAAAATTTATTTTAAAACAAACAAAAATGGTTTTTACTTTCAAGTGACAGACACTAAGAATTAGCAAATAAGCTGGAACTGAGATTGCCTGAAATCTGCATTTGTCTACAGTTACATCATGAACACAGAGGATCATTTAATCACTCCACATGGTATCTGCCAAGCTCCAGGCTGGAGTGAGCATCTTCTGGCTTTCTTTCTCCACACCACATGATATGCTATCAAGCTCTACTCCTGGCAGGTAAACCAACTTTCTTTGGTAAAACAGGACCATTCCAGAGTCCAGAGTGTGTCCTTACGCCTTCACACAAAAGCTCTGAAAGGGAGAAACGAGTTCCCTAAGATACTGTTCACTCTACCAGCTTACACAGCAACTTTCCCCCTTTTCCTTTCACATAGTGTAAACATGTACAAGTTCATCCTGCTCATCACCACCAAGCCTGCAAATCACATTAGACAAGTGACTATCCATAACTGAAGACTACACCCTCCAAATGACAAGGCTAACATTTTTCTCTCTCCTACAAAGATCTGCACTGGCATCATCTTTCCAATCACTTTGTCACTGACCTAACTCAGATCTTTTAATTCATTTGCTTTATCAACTAGCCTCTGCATCCAGTCTTTCTCTTATTCTGCGTGTGTGTGTGTGTGTGTGTGTGTGTGTGTGTAGGTATGTGCGTGCATGTGCACGTGTGTTACTACTGAGGCTTTGTGCTCTTTGTGTTCTCAGGGTTTTGTGTTCTTGCTTGCTTGGCTTTTTCATTCATGGCTGGTGCTCTACCACTTGAAAAACACCTCTACACCCAGCTTTTTGCCAGTTAACTGGAGATAAGAGTCTTAGGAATTTGTCTGCCCAGCTGGCTTTGAATCTTAATCTTCAGATCTCAGCTTCCTGAGTAGTAGGGATTATATAGGTATGGCACCTGGCCATTTTTCTCTTATTTCTCTTTTGATATACTGATACTGGAGCAATCTCATCATTTTGTTCAAATCACTATTCAAAATTTGGACAATAAAACTAGCTTGTCAGCCTACAGATTTTAGCTATTCATGATCAGGCAGGAGCTCACCCTTCCTTCATTAATCCAAAGTTTTCAAACAGTGATCCAGGACAGCAATGCCAGGATCACCCAGCAGGCTGAGTAGAAATACAAATTTGTGGGCCCTATTCCAGAATTAGTAAATAAGAAGCTATGGAGCCAGTGCCAGTCCCTCACATCTGTAATCCTAGCTACTCAGGGGGTTAAAATCTGAGGACCCATGTTCTAAGCCAGCCCCGCCAGGAAATTCCATGATACTCTTATCTCTAATTAACCACCAAAAAGCTAGAAGTAGAGCTCTGGCTCAAGTGGTAGAACTTTGAACACGAAGGTATGGGCTGGCCTAGCACTCTGAGTTAACAATTTCTCCAAGTAATTATGATGCATGCTATAGTTTGAACCTTTCACTTTTGTCTAATTGCTCAAATCACTGAACCAATCACATTGAATCTCATTGATCACACTACCCTTCAGCTCTCTGCTTGCCTTAGTCCTCCTAGGACTTCTTAAATAACTAAGCACAGTATGTTTTCCCTACTCTCTGACAACACCTTTTGTACCATTCTTGGGCATTGACAAATGCTTGCCATTATACTTTACCTCTATAAGCTAGGTCCTTGAGGACAGAGCTATCCTCCTTCTTTGTATCCCCAGCACAAATTCTTTGCTCATGAAATAAATAGTGAAGAATAATAGCTAAGGACAAAAAAGAGATAAATAATTGGAATCTGGATATTTTTAGGCCCCAAAACCTCTAAGAAAAAGTCAATGCTGGTAAAGTTCTCAACTCTTAAACTTAGAAGTGTCACTATTGGTGTATGCCTACATTTCATGTGTTCCTTACAATGTTCTAGGTGGTATCCATGTATTTATTTTATTCTTTCTATGTGTGTGCCAGTACTGGAGCTTGAACTCAGGACTTGGGTGCTGTCCTTTAGCTTTTTCTGATCAAGGCTGGTACTCTACCACTTGAGCCATACCTCTACATGAGGCTTTTTTGTTGGTTAATTGGAGAGAAGAGTCCTACAGACTTTAAACAAAGTTACCTGCTTCTTTATTTCAGGGCTTCTTCAAAATTTTTATATGCAAATGTAGATGCTGACCCTAGAGGGGATTTGGCAGCATTTACCACACTCCTACTGACATGTTCTAGAACATGGTGCAGTTGGCATTGGCCTTGGTTATAATTCCACCTAAGTCTGGAAATGCAAAAGGTGAATCAGACTCCTGGGATGGTGTACTGACAGCAGGGTTGTCAGCCCAACTCAAAACCTGCTGTACAGGCCAAAGCAGGAAATAAGTTACAGTCCAGTCCAGTTATTTTAAGCTAATACACCTTCACATCAAAGCCTACCCTGAAGCTTGTGGGACGTTTGCCCTGGATTTAGTGGACATGTGTCCTTCAATAGTAACCTTACCCAAAGGTAACTCCCATAGGCTTCATTATGGAGGTGGATGGGGGAGTGCAGTAGGGTGACTCTGGAAAGCTTAAGACTGTAATTAAGCGCTGCTTAACTAAAATGCTGCAATGGAAATTCTCCTAGGGAACCTGAAGAATAAAAAAAGAGGAAAACTGCCCATTTGGAGAAAGAAATAGCTGCTTGAAGGTCAAGTGCCTATTTTCAGTGTCTTTTTTTTTTTGGTCAGCTACATTTTTTAGTGAAGGATGGGAAAGAAAATGTGAAGGTTCAGAGTCTCTGACCTTAACCTAATTTGAGACCGTGCAGTCTTATCCTTGCCTCGCTTCTCCCAAACACATATGACAAGTGGATATCCCCCAGTTCCTCAGTCCTTGGCTTGAAAAAGCAGAAACCAAGATGAGCTTCTGGCTGCACTTAGTGTCTTGCTCTGCATTGCTCAGCTTTGTGCTCCTCCTGGGAAGATGCTCCTGTGCATCTTCCTGTGCATCCTGAGAACACTGGCCTGGCTTCCAAGGGCACAGAAACAATACTAAGAGTCCACATGGTCAGAAAACCTCACTGTTTGTCTGGCCCATCAAGGGCTGGATCATAAATAATCCCATTGGTTCTTCAACATTTTTCTTTTTGACATAACTTCATACTTAGAGAAAAACTGCAAGACTCATACAAAGAATCCCTAGTAAGCCAGACACTGATGAGTCCCATCTGTAATCCTAGCTACTTGCAAGGCTGAGGTCAGGAGGATCATGGTTGCAGGCCAGCCAGAGTCATACACCAACATCGCTTCTCCACTAATAGCTGAGCACATGTGCTCCCATCACCCTAGCTCCACAGGGATCCAGAGAATTGTCATTTTGGGTCAGCCTGGGCAGAAAAGTCCACAAGACTTCTGGAAAAAGCTGGGTGTGGTGGCAGGCATCTGCCATCCCAATATGGCCAAAAGGGAAAAATAGAAGACTTGTGGTCCAATTGTGTGCCTGAATTGGAAGTGATACCTTATCTCAAAATAACCAACATAAAAAGAGCTGGCAGGATGGCAGAGGCAGTAGAGCATTTATTTAGCAAGCATAAGGACCTATGTTCAAAACCCAGCAACACACAAAAAAAGTTAATAAAATATTCCTATGCTGAAGGTTGACCACTTGCTTTTTCTCAGTTTTCTTCCTCTGAATTGAGAATAAGTTACAGAGAAGATCCTTCTGATTCCCAAATAATTCAACGTATGTTTTCTTAAAGCAAGGACATTCTCTTATATATTGGCAGTACAGTAGACCAAAAAAAAGAAATTTAACTCAACTGTAACCAATTATTCCAATGTCTCTTATAGAAAATGATCAGGGGTTTCATTACATATACATATATATATATGTATATGTAATGAAACCCCTGATCATTATATATATATATATATATATATATGGACAAGAATGCTACTTTGTCAGCGGCCTTCCTGTGTGTGATTGCCAGATGTTTACTCATACTTGGATTTGGTGTATATTTTAGATGGAAAGAGTCCTAAAATGAGGCATTAATTCAGAGATATAGGGTGTTAACTGAGTTATTTTCCAGTGATGCTAGCTTTGATCTGGTTAAGGTGTTGTGTCTGTCATGGGCACCATGTTCTCATCTATCAACTTAAACAGCACACTCACTTAGCACTGGGTAAAAGTCCTTGTACAATTTTTCCTTGCCTAACTTTGGGTGTATATATGACAACTGACCTATGCGGACAAACACAAAGATACCCTCATAGGTGTGCTTGGGGGCTGTGAACAGGTGAGCTGCATGACATGCTTTTGATTCCCGTGGACTCAGGTGGACACCCCAAAACTACCAGTCTCACAAGGAAAAGAGGATTTATCAGCACTTCCCATGTCTTTTACTTCTAAGTTAGAAATTACTTCATGACTTCATAAATTAAAAGTTAGATGACTTGAAAAAAGTCAAAGTTATATATTACAGGGAAAAAAAAGACAACGAAGTGTCTGTAATCTTATGATCTTTACGAAAGTAGAGAACATTTACCACAATTCTCTCTTTCTTGCCTATCCTTCTCTTGTCTAATATTTAGAACATCCCAGAGGCATAGGTGCTAATGTTCTTCCCCTTTTACTACTGTGATTGTGAATAGGGTTAAGTCCTTTATGGCAGATCAGGGAGCTGGGGAACGACAGGACGAGTATTCAAAGCAGGTCTGTGGGCTCTGAAGTCCATACTCTCACACAGTTTGGGACCCCATTTGGATGAAAGACCACATCTAAATGTACCTATTATCTGTAGACAGAAAAAGAATTTTAAAATATCTGGTTCAAATTCTGAGTTAGGAAAGGTCTGAAATATGTCTAACCCAATAGAATGGAAATTGCATGACATTCATTCTCTTTACTTAATGGGATAATTTATTTTAAGGATCATAAAAATATTTTTAGGGCTTTCATGAACTCATTTGAAACTTTCATCTCCCAAGTTTTCCACTATTAAGTGCTTCAGCTTTGAAATCTGCTATCACAAGGTTATACAGTAACAACCTTTGTGGTTCTGGAAGAGAAACAGCACAACAGTGGCATTGACAATGTCTCCTGTCAGAGCTCAAAGGTCAGTGACCTCTATGCCTCACTCTGGAAACCCTGCCCAGCCGCAGAGCAAGCCTGACACATGGGAAGGAAGTCTGACATCTGTTTGTCTAGAGCTCTTGCTCTGGTATTTTCAGTTTGCCACCCATGTGGTAGACCTTGGTTACTTCAGAAAAGGGATCTCTGGCTGATGGCATTCAAGTCTACAGCAGAATCACACACAAGGGGTGATGTTCATTTCCTTGATCTTAGTGAAGGAAGGCTCGGAGAAAATCTTCTGAAACAAGACTGGGAGGCTTCATCTGGTAGAAGTTCCTCACTTAGGGTGATGTATTGTATGTGTATGTGTGTGTGTGTGTGTGTGTGTGTGTGTGTGTGTGTGTGTTTCAAGGGAGGTATAAATAGCAATTATAGGATTTCTGTTCATTTCCTTCCTTTTACTTTCATCAAGTTCAAAGCCAAAATGGAACAACTTTTATTAAACCAAAAGAACCCTAATGAACTACCATATGGGAATAGACCTTCTCTGAAGCTCAACCCCAAAGCAAAGGCACAACCTTGTTCTTTTTTGGCACTACAGGGATTGAATTTAGGAGCTTAAGCATGTTAGGCAAGCACTCTGCCATTGAGCTTCATGTATCCCTAGTCCTGAAAAGATCCAGATCTGGAGAGGGTAGGTCAAAAACTGGATTGGATATAGCATAGAGGCAGAGTGCTTACCTGGCATGCACAAGGCCTTGAGTTTAATTCCCAGCACCACAAAGAAAAAGAAAAATTAGATGGGTCTATTGTAGGGTCTGTCCCTGCAGATCAGACATGGCCAAGCTTGCAGCTCACTCTCTGGGAGAAAACAACCCCTGGCTACTAAGGCTACCGGAAGGCAGGTAGCACAGACAGGTCTCTGGAAAGGCTGTGAGGGCTTGAAGCCGCCTCATCAGGAGAGTCAATGCTATTTTAAGAGACAAACAAGTGTGACTGCGGTTAAAGATAATCACAGTCAGATGTTGGCAAAAGTAGACAAACATTTCTGGGTCTCTGCTATTTAGGGTATAAAAGTGTGTGTGTATGCCAGGCAATGCTTATGTTAAGAGCTTTGGCAGCACAAGGTTTACATATCCCCCAGAAAAAGCTGCTTCTGGACCTGCTATTCCCTTCCATGGCTAAAGGGACACAATATGGAACTGTATTCTACTACAGAAATAAAAATCTTAAAGAACTTGATACAAGGGCTGCAGTTGAGTTGGGCTGCAGGGTAAATGGGACAGAAAGTAGACTACTGAGAAGTCAGGATAGCTGATTAGCCATGGCTCCTGGGAACATAGTTTTAATTTCTTGGAGTTTCAGTCTTCTCACCTGTAAGTGTGTACACTGAATCCCCAAAGCTGAAGGCCTGCAGACACTGACACACCACAAATTATTATTTGTTATTCATTTCTATAGATATTCCAGTCTCTCCCAGGACTGGATGCTTGTCCTTAGCTACTTCATATGCTTACTTCTTTGGTGAAGCACACTCCTCCTGACCCGTAACGCACTCCCTGAAACATACTCCTCCAGGCCCTTCCTTTCACCAGGCCTCACTGAACACACACTCTTCCTTCCTTTAGAAGAGCAGGTCTGCTGTCCCTGAGCACTACCACAGGACAGAGGGATTTCACTTGTTGAACATACTACAACTGCTGGCTGGCTGCCTCTCTGGCATCCATTCTGCTTCATAAGTGTACCCCAGACTCACAGCTTTTGTGAGTTGAAACCCTATCTCTGCTCAGATGCTATCCTTGGGGTGAGTCCTACCTGAGTATTTCATTCTTTGGGCCATGAGAATTAATTCAGGGATACGAATGTGACACAAATCAGGGCAGATGGCCCCAAGGAAAATCAATTTGGGGAATTTCTACCTTTTTCCTTTGAACTAAGTATGAAGATATCTGTAAGATAGTTATTACTAAAAGCCTAATGTAAACAAAAGTACAATTAACAAAATTGTCAAGTTTGTTTTTGCCTAAAAGCAGTAAATGCGATTTGAATATAAACAGCTCTGATTGGTTGCTGATGGCAGAACAAAAATTTCTGTGTCATAAATGGCAGTTTGGATAATTACCAGAGCACAGCAGATAATTGTAGTAATTAAGGAATACATCCAGGATGATGAACTTGAAACAGTTAAATGACATACAATAAACCAATTAATAAATATAAAGGTGCTTTATAGTGACCTACTGAGGAACTGCTCAAGAATCCAACATATTGACCTCCAAGAAGAAGGGAGAAACTTTTATCTCTTTCCTAGTAAGAACTGTCATTTTGAATTAGCCCTAGGATTTACCAGATCAGAAACTAGTTTTGAATAAGGACAATCCTAGGGCTCAAATATTGGGCAGCAGGCCTGTAGTTTTGAGGCCTAGGTTGGTACACCTGTTTTCCTTGGAAGCTTTGAGAAATATTCATTAATCCACCCCTAGATCACTTAAGGGCTTATCTAAAACTATGACCCTGTAAGACAGACAAACGTCTAACAACAGAAAGAATACCAAACTACCATTTCTGAATCCATCCTCTATGCTGGTGATCCAGGAACTGTGCTGAGTGGCGCACACACACACACACACACACACACGCACACGCACACGCACACTTAAGTCTTCCCAGCCACCCTAGGGGATGAGTACCTGTATTCTCTCAAGTGTACAGAAGAAGAAAATGCTATAAAGGAGTTAGGTAACCAGATGAACACATTCAATGAGTTCTAATGCCAAGGTGAGGACTCTGTATGTCTCTCCTTGATCTATGTTTTCTCTCTTACCTGAATTAAGGAGAATTGCTTACAAGTAACATTCCTATACTGACAAAAATGACAGATGAGCACCAGAGAGCCAATGGGCCCATTCTCTCTTTCTCCAGGCCCATATGTGATACTAACCTGAGAATTTCCTGGTAGAACCCCAGCTCAAAAAGTGTAGTGGTAGCTTCTCCTTTCAACTTCCACTGTGGGCATTTTAAAAATAAAACACAGTCAAGGTACCCTTTCTATACTTGCCTCGAGATAACTCCAACATACCCACTAGAGACAAACAGAAAATAAAATATTATCCTGATGGAGTCATAATCAGATGCTACTAAAATGCCACATTATGAATTTCATGATATATGATGCCAATTATAATTATACAAACAAATGTATGTATATTAAGTGTGACTAAGTCATAATAAGCTCAATTTCACAAACCAACTCACTTTCAGTGTTTTGCAGTTACAAGTATTCAGTACCTGATTTGGCAAAGCCATTCCAGAAACAAGTCTTCAGAAATGGGCCCTGTCCCGTTTCTGTTCTGTCTCCCTGCCCACTAATACAGAAAGGGATGCCACCTACATAAAGAGTGAAGTCAGACAACTCAACAAGAGCTGAAATCAACATATCACAATGTATAGATTGTAATTCATGAACCTGGGAACAATGACTTTGGAATACGAGACAAAGATGAACACATAACTCTGGCATAATTCTTGGCAAGAAGCCATGGTAATTACAAATCCAGGTGAGTTATATCACTGATCATATATAGTGGGAGGAATCAGCCAAACTAGGACAAAGTCCAACAGTCTCTTGGGATGACTATACTCCTCTTCTTTGCCCAGAGCTGGTCTAGGCCCTTGGGGAACCTTTCTCACCTTCTTTCTCTTCTATCTGATTCCCACACACACACACACACACACACACACACACACACACACACACACACACACACACACACACCCTGAGAATATACAGCTCTGGTTTTGTTCTTACAGTTCTGGTTTGCATAGCTGACAGAAGGGTCATGGTTAAATTTAGACCTGGCTAGTCCCTGGGACTGAGCAGGGACAGTGGCTATGTGAGAAGATGCATGGCTGTGCTGGTGTTTGGCTGCTAACAGTCTCAAAGTTAAAATAAGAGGTTAGAATTTTCAAACCAGAGCACAAAGAAATGGAGCTTAAAAACTAGAAAGGTTAAAAAAAATCCTTTAAAAGATAGTTGAGGTCTGCTTTCATACAGAGGAACCTCAGTGAATGAGCAGGATTCTCTTTGGTTTCTAAGTCTGGGAACTGGAGAAGGTCACAGAGGTGACTGAGAACAATGCCTTCCATGTCACAGAAGCAGGTTTTCCAACTGCCAATAGAGGAGTGTCAGCAGACACTTGTCATAGGGCCATCTTTAGTGGTGTATGGCTGCAAAAGGTAGAGCATGAATGGAGTCTTGGTGGGAAGGGCCAAGGTGGGTGACAAAGAATGAGAATGTGTGCCTTTTAATCCAGATCTCAGGATCAAGGTGTCAAGGAAGGCCCTCAGGTTACAAAATGATAGCTCCACAAGGGCTCAGGTGGTAAATTTGGATAATAATGGTCCTTTATGAACAGAGTACAGGTACCTCAGGTGTTTATGGGGTCATCTCTTTTCTTTATGAAATGGGTTTCTTTAGGGCTTCCCAGTTTGGCCTTGAATTCCTGCTCAAACAATCCTCCAAGCTTAGCCTCCCAAGTGCCACTATACCCAGCCCACCAGAGCTCTTGATGCAAGCAGCTTCATGCATGGTGCTCAAAGCTATAAACCTCCACACAAAGCCATCAGGCTGCACGCTCCTCTTAGTGCACTTCCTCATATTCTCCTATAATATTTAGCAAAACCTTTTAGAAAGGCTCTTTAAATTTTGTCCAGATCGTAAACAGTGCCCACTTTGGGGCCAGAAGAGTAGTCGCAGTAAGACTCTTCCTCCCCTCTCCCTACCAGATATTTTCCTTGAGAGCACTAGAGAGAGAGAGAGAGAGAGAGAGACAGAGACAGAGACAGAGACAGAGACACAGAGACAGACAGACAGACAGACAGACAGGGAGGCAGGCAGGCAGGCAGGCAGGCAGGCAGGCAGGCAGGCAGGCAGGCAGGCAGGCAGGCGGGCGGGCACAGAGACAGAGAGAGAATCTCAATCACAGGTTGAGATTCTCTACGGCTACAGATCACTGTAAATGAATGAGGGAAAAGCCTTGTTACATTTTGGTTTCTGATTATGTCCTAGTCCTGAAGAAGGCACCCATATCTAAAAGTCAGAAGCACTCTGGCAGGATCTTGCTGGACCCCTGGGATCCAGATTAGATTTTAATACGTTAGCCATCAAAGCCAATGTATTCAGATCTGACTTTTAGGTACTCACTAATAACAGGAATTAAACTCTTTTCTAGTACTTACATGTACCTCAACCATAAACCTCATGAACAGATTTCATGATGATCTCTATTTTCCAGAAGAGGAAACTAAGGCAAAGAGTTTATGTGCCTTGCACATGGTTACACAGTGAAGTAGCAGAGCTGGGATTCATATTCATTCAGGCTGTTTTTGGACAAAGAACAAGCTCCAAGCTCTTCATCATCATGATCTGTTGCCTCATAATCCAGAACAACCACAAAATATATTTACATATTTTTATACCCTGCTTATCAGTATACAGACTTAAAAATCAAAAGTACTCATTTATTATACTCTCAGGCAGGGTATTTTTACATGTAAAAAGAATTAAGTTAATTCTGTAAACAGAAGTAAACAGTCTGAGAGACAAGAAATTCCTAGTCTCAGAAGATGTTTCTCATAAATCCTCCCCAAACAAAGAACAGTGTCTTCCTTTCAAGGGTGTAAAACTGGGGGTAACTGGTTAACTGGCAACAAATGAGTCTTCAAATTCTAGATATCCTTTGAGTCAGAACATGTTCCTAGGATACGGGGTAAGACAACTACCAGAAAGGCCACTACAATACCGATTAGAGCAAAAATTAGAAACAATCTGGAATGAGTAGGTTGATTAAAGAAAAACAAATTATCTTTATACATGGTGGAATGTGTATCCAGTGGGATGCTGATAAACCAGTCCTCTAAATGGAACAAATGCCTTGACTTGTAATGTCTGGTGATTTCCATGGCATACAACTCTACCATCGTTCATCCCAAGCTTCTAATGGCTTTCTAAGCCCTGAGACAAGCCCTCTCTGAGATGAGCTGGCTCCAGTCTACTTCTGAATGCATTCAGAGAGACTGTTCTCTGTGTTAAAGGAAGAAAGTCTGTAGCATTAATGTATCATATTTCTGAGAAAAAATAGAGAGAAAAAGAGAAATGATGTCTGTAAAATGTTAAAAATTGTTATCTCTAGGTAATGGGGTTTTATCTTTATTTACCTTGTACTTAAAAAATTCTTCTTGCTGAACACCAGTGGCTCACATCTGTAATCCTAGCTACTCAGGAAGCTGAGATCTGAGGATGGTGGTTCAAAGCCAGCCCAGACAGGAAAGCCAGCCTGGGCAGGAAAGTTCTTGAGACTCTTATCTCTAATTAGCCACCAGAAAACCAGAAGTGGCGCTGTGGCTCAAGTGGAAGAGTACTTGCCTTGAACTGAAGAGCTCAGGGCCAGGGCCAGGGCCAGAGTTCAAGCCCCACACCGACAAAAAGAAAACACAAAAAACAAAAAAACCCAAAGATTTTTCCTATTTTTTCTAATTTTGCTAGACAGAAAAGTAATTATAGATTCTCTTTCCCAGTTGTAACAGTTTAATAACCTATCTACCTATTAAGATTTACCTCAAAGTAAAAGAAAAGAACAATTCTCATACCTATTTAGTGAGACTCCACAATGAGCAGGCACTGTATGTCTAAGAAGAAGAGAGGTGCAAACCTTCCACTGTAGCTGTGCTTATAATCTTCTGAGGAATAGGTCTACTGGGTGTAAACCCTACCATGCAGGAAGGAAAGGTGTAGAGTTCAGACTAGAAACCCCAGACCAAGAAGCCATCTGTGTGCACCATCTGATCCTGGGAAGATCTATGTTCTCAGTCATGACTCTTCCCTCACACCTCCTCATCAAACTTTTAGCCACAACACCAAACTCATATCAACAGTTACCAAATCCATCAACAATATCCTGAAGGTGCCAGTGGCTGATGCTTGTAATCCTAGCTACTCAGGAGGCTGAGTTCTGAGGATCAGTTTGAAGCCAGCCTAGGCAGGAAAATGAGTGAGATTTTTACCTACAATTAACTACCAAAAAGTTAGAAGTGGAGCTCTGGCTTAAGTGGAAGAGCATGCTAGCTAGCCCTGAGCACAAAAGCTTAGAGACAGTGGTCAGGTCCTGAGTTCAACCTTAGGCCCAGAACACACACAGAGAAATAACCTAGAGGACTGTTAATACTGCTCAGGGGCACTTGCTTAGCATGTACATGGCCCTTAGGACCAGCCCTAGCAATGGAAGCTGTAACAAATAACAACTACAAAACAACAACCTGGAAATGCACTAACATGGAAAGACTTTCAAAAGAAGAAGAAAAAGCAGGTTCTAAAGCAATATATAAAGTATGAAATTATTTATGTAAAAAGTAGTAAACACAGAGAAAACAACATAGTCACTGGTTACATAAGTGCTTCCTTCTAGGTGGTTAGATTATGTTACTGTAGTTTTTTGTTTGCCTACAGAGCCTAATTTTTAACTGTGTGTGTGTGTGTGTGTGTGTGTGTGTGTGTGTGTGTGTGTGAAAGAGAGAGAGAGAGATAAGCAGTTTGCTTTTAGAATACTGAGAAAAGGAAATAAAATCAAGATAATCTTGAGTGAGGAAACAAAGATGCACCCACCTCCTTCACTGCTTGCACCCCGAACCAGACGAGTTCAGGAAAGTAGTCATAGATGGTTCTCGATTGCTCATCCCCCTTCCACCCATCCCCCACCCAGGGGTGGGAGAAAGTGATTGGCAACTGGGCCCTACAACTTCTCAGAACAAGAATTCCCCAGGGAAGCAGTGGCCTTCCTTCAGATACAGAAGGATCCCTGGAGCTGGGGGAAGGGAAAAGGAAGAGATAAAGAGTAAAGAGCGAAGATGGAGAAAGAAAAGTGCAAAGCATAAAGAAAGCCTGAGAGGAAATCCCAAGTCAGGAGCACTAAGCTGATGGTCTCCATGCTTGAGGAAGAACATGTGGCCAAGGTTGCTAGGTTGAGTGTGTGGTTCTTGGCCTGTGATATTTATGTTCACCATAGCCCTAGATTAACACTATAACTACTTGTAGACATCTAGCAGGTGGGAGACAGGGATGTGAGATCTGTGGCAGATGTTGCAGTATTTTCATGGTGGTATGAACTTGCTTTTAGATAGGTAAAGATTAATTCCACTTTATTCACAACAGCAATATGAAGTTTCTAATAGAAAGAGAGGGAGAGATTGAAATTGTCCAGAGATCCTGTTGTACACCAGCATGGTAAGGGCAGGAGCACAGGTCAACCACCTGAACAAGGCAGCTAGAAACAGTGATGGTTTCCCTGGCAGCAGAATGGTTTTCCTTCCTTTCAACTTGACAGTTTCCTCACTGCAAGTCACAAAGAAGAATGTGGTGCCACCTGTTCAGAAACACTGGTCTTTGCTCTTTTACCTGGCAAAAGCCTCCTGACAGACACCTACCTGACTTTCTGGTGTAACCAGAGTTCTCCTCTTCCAGGAAGCATAACACAGAAAGCTGTGCCAATCTCAAGAAATGGAAAGGTATGCCCCACTAGTCACTGAATAGACCAGGCCGGGAGCCAAGCTGCCCATGTCCTCATCCATGTGGGAAAAGAAGACTGGCCAAACTTCGGCAAAATGTCCAGAACTTTGACAGGGATAATTTAGGAACAGGGGGGATGGTAGGGGTAGAGGAGTAGCTAGCTGGGAGTGTAGCTAGGTGGTAGAACACTTGCCCAGCTTTATTTCCCAACTTTTTTTTTTTTTTTTGTGGCAGTACTGAGGACTGAACTGAGAATTTGATGCTTGATAGGCAGGCACTGTACCACTTGGGCCTTATCTCCAGTTGTTGGTTATTTTCTATAGGTTATTTTTGAAGTAGGTTCTTTCTTTTTGTCCCAGCTTGTCTGGGCTACAATTCTATTTGCATTTCTCTGAGGGTGACAGGAGTTGCTGGGGATGACTGGGTACATGCCACTGGGCCCAGCCATTGTGCCTGCCCCCTTATCCCCACAGTTGGAATAACAGGTACTTAAACACCACATCTTCCCCACTGGTTGAGATGCAGTCTCAAAAACTTTTTGCTCAGGCTGGCCTCAAACCAAGCTCTCTGTCTCCCAAGGAGCTTGATCTACTAATCTCAGCTTATTTTCACATTCTTATACTTCCTTTTCCTCACAGAAGAAGAAAAAGGGGACATTTAGGTTTCTTGCCAGTCTTCCAGTTGATCTTCTTTTACGAAATGCAAGGATTATGATACTAGAAGTGATGTGTGTGTGTGTGTGTGTGTGTATGCGCGTGTATGTGGGGGGAGTGGGAGTGCTTGTATGTGTATTTTTGGCTTTTTTATATAAAGGAAATGGCAAACTTTCTTCTCTTCCAGTGACAACTTCACACTGAGGCATAACACTAACAACAGTTGGAGCCAAGACCATGAACTTCCCCATATTACCACCCAGAGGCCCACAAAGAATTAGTTGAGAGTCTCTCTGGGGATGGGAGTCTATGTCTGGAATTATTGTTATCATTAATAGCAGCACTTTTTTAAAAAGCACTTTATGTGCCTGGCTAAACCCTTTACAGACATTATCTTAACTAATCCTCCCCACAGCGGAGGGGAGTAAGCACCATTATGATCTCCATCCTCTCTTAGGCACCCAGGGCTAGGCTGGCATGCAGTCAGCTCATAAACATTTGTCAAATGAATTAAAACATTATGTGCTACATAAAAACCAGGGACAGTCCAAGATGGAATGATAGGAATGCATTTCATTGATTCATTTCCACCTGACAGGGCACACATCAAGAACAGAGACAAGCCAGGTGAGGTGGTGCATGACTGTGGTCGTAGCTACTTGAAGAGGAGAATGAGGCAGGAGAATGGTTTGAGCCAGGGGCAGGAGGGGGGGGGGATAGGTCAGCCTTGACACTACAGAGACCCTGTTTCTTTAAAATGAAAACAGACCAAAAAGAAGACCAGGTAGGGAACATAATCACCCCTAAGAGCAATAAATAATTCCACTGTCAAACCTAGAGCTTCTGCTTGGGAATAGTCTCTGCCCTTTTCAGTAGAGTAAGCTGTGCCTTTGTGAAGAGATGCTACATGCTACATGCTACAATGGAATGGAGGATCTGGAAAAGGATTCTGTGACTAATGGTTGGGCCTCAGTTTCCTCCTGTAGAAAAGAAGGATGGGATGAAATAATCCCAAGGTTACTTCCAGTCTTAATTCCCAGCAGCACTTTCTGCTTGAGAAGTCCCTTCTGCTCAGGTTTCAGACCCACACCTTTTCTAGTCCCATTTTTATTAGGTGACATGATAACCAGCAGTCAGTACTGTTATCTAGGTAATAGCTGGATAACACTCCTTACTAGTTAGGAGAGGCAGATCTGGGAAGACAGCACAGGATTTGGGTGTACTTCTCCCTAGATTAGTGTTATTCTTGGAAAGGAGGCAAAGAAGAGCAGAGAGAGCTATTGGTAAAACAAATACATGCCAAATGGCCAGTTAAAAAGTTTGTTGCTACTACTACCACCACCACCATAATCAGGGTACTTGATAGAAGATTAGGAAATTTAAAACACACACAAAAAAAACATGCATCTAGGTGGCAAGGATTTTGTCCCTTAGTTATTGAGTTCAAGTATGCAACAGTATCACAAGGTATGTCTTCAAGGTTAGCAGCACCTTTCTGAAGGAACTTACTGTCATGATTTCACACATTAAATTTACTTTATAAAAGGAGGTGTATTGATTTATAGGCCAAGGATAAAACTTATCAAGACGTAAGGTTCCTAGTTAGAAAAGGTAAAGAAGAAACCAATTACCGATGAGGACGATTTTAGGGAGTCTTTGCTGCCCTCCTCCCTATCCACACCCAAGTCTGGTCAGCACTCTTTAAGCTATAGTCAAGCAGGAAACCAAACATCTCTGCTGTGACAGGACCATGATCATGTGATTCCAGCACCTCCCTTGGTAAACTGACTCACCTTAGCTAAGCCACCAGCCCCTTTCATTACTCCTTGAGTTGCTCAGACTAGTGAATTCTCTCCATGTAAATGCAGAGAAACGAGGGCACATCGATAGAGCAATAAACAAGAACAAATAAATCCCGTGCACATAATGGAGAAGAGGGTGGTCAGGCTTCCAGAAGGGCCTCCTGACCACATTTCCAAAGTTAATTATAAGTTGACAAAGAAAACTAACAAATCGACTTGAAGGACTTTAAAATTGGTCAGTAAACATCTAGATTATATGATCTAAGAAATTAAAAATTCCAACAGGACTTATAACTTAGCAACTTCCAAGTGATTTGAAATAGTTTGTCACTTTGAAAGAAGCAGTTTTCTTAAACCTTAAGATAACTAGTCTCCAGAACTGCCTCACTTCTTCAGGCTTAAAGGACAGTTTGACTAGCCAAAGCAATCCCCAGGGTCCCCACAGAGTGTGACAGCAATGATTTATCTTCCTCCAGCCTCATGCAGGTTATTGTCGATCACACTTTAGGTTGTTTTCCCACTTTCAAAAGAGGCAGTTGTAAATGTATTTGTGTTGGGTCTTCTTTCTCACCTGCTCTCTATTTCCTTTCTACTCTTGTTTTTCAGGTTTCTCTTCTTCCTTCAACACCCATTTCAAGGTAGACTATCTTTCCAATAAACCCTTTTACTATTCCCAAATTCAACAGAACCAAAGAAAGAAAGAAAAGAAACCCACCTTTCCAAATCAAAAAATAAGCCTGGCTAAATTATACAGTTTTCCACCAGAAGTGATAGTTATAAGCCACAAAGGTACTACCACTGAATCTTTGACACTTAATCTCAGTACTAATCATGATAGCCAATTAGGATTCTCCAGAGAAATTCCAGCATGGATCCCTTAGCTTTGAATGCAAAATAACCATATAGCCAGGCACTGGTGACCTGGAATCCTAGTTTCTCAGGAGGCAGAGATCTGAGAATGGAGGTTCAAAGCCAACAGAGGCAGACAAATCAGACAAATCCAAGACTCTTATCTCCAATTAGCTAGCAAAAGGCTGGAAGTGGAGCTGTGGCTCAAGTGTTAGAGCGCCACCTTTCAGTAAAAAAAAGCCAAAGTGGAAGGCAAGGCCCTGAATTCAAACCTCAGTACTGGCACACGTGAGCATGCACACCCACACCCACACGCACACCATTCTACTTCTTGGTTTCTTTTACTTGTGTGTCTCTTTCTTCAGGTTTTAGGAAGGTGTCTCTTTATATCCTGAAAGGACAAAGACTGGAGGCCAAGTAACCAGAATTCACAACAGCAGGCTCTGATCCATAAGCTTGGAAGGAAACTACTCAGGCAGTATAGAAAGCCAACTTCCCTCAGAAGCAGGTATAGAGACCAAACAACTAGCTGCTTTTATTTAAAGCCCTCTAGTGGGGAGGCTGCCTTTCAATTGTACATCTGAAAGACCAGAGAAACTGGTTTTACAGAAGGGAGGCAGAGGGCTCCCTGCTGTGAACACCTTCTACTCCAGCCACTTCTAAGACGTTCCTGCAGCCCTCTCTGTAGCTGGCCAAGTCTTACACAGATCACAGACCTTATCTTCTCCAGAGAATTGATGCCCTCAGGCTGAAAGGAGAGCCTCATTTCTTTTTCTGCTCGATAGACTACAGGGGAGCCCAAGGAGTACTCTCATAGCTCAGATGGCAAGCCCCCACCACCCTATGTCAACCTTGAGCCCCAGATTTTCACCTCCATGGAGGTGATAGATGCTTTCATTTTCCCTTTAAGCTGCTCTCATTGTCCAGTCTCCTATCTTCATCAGAGGGTCCATGGTCTGCTGCAGTTCCGGATTCAGCAACATCCTCTCTCAGGAGCCTCAGTCCTAGCCACAGAGCCATCATGTTCCTGGTCCCCATCATGTTCCAGGTGACACTGACTCCCCACTGCTCCTCTGATGGGCCTGAGACTGTGGGAGAGCTAGCGCAATCCACAAACCCAGGACTTAGAGACCCTGGACCCATTACCCTGCAGGGAATGGGTACTGAGGAAGGCTGGCTGCAGGGGCTTTGGGTTAGTGAAGCCCAAACCCTCACATTTTCTGAGGTCCGGAAATGGGCTCGGAAGAAAAAAAAATCCTGCCTGGGAATCCTTCACTCATGGCATCACAGCCTTCAGAGCAAACCCACCCACTCCGATTCCCTCTGGCCATATCCTGCTTCTTCTCCTCTCCTTTGACACTCCTTCAGTTCTCACAAACAGGCTCTCAGGGTCGCAGCCAACTCCTTTTGAAGTGAGCCTGTGGATACCACATACTTCTAGGATGTTCTAATTAATGCAGATACAGAACAATCTAATACTGGGACTATGAACCATAATGACATGGGACAAGATTGGTGAGATTAATTAGTTTTTGTAACCATAAATCTGCTCAGCAGGGGACTCTGTCAGGGTTAGGTCATGTGTGGGGCTTAGAGAACGGTGAAGGGTCACTTAGAAGAAGTTGCATCAGGGTTCTGCATAGATGCGACAGCGGAGAGGAGGTGTGGATGCAGAGGTCCCATAGGAAAAACTTTGTAAAAAGGGCAAACGTCAAGAAGGAGGCTCTGGTCTTACCTCTAATGACACAGAAACATCCTCTGTTCCCTGGTTCCCCGTGGTAAAGTGACATGAACAGCGTTTCTTCCTCAGAAACTACGGGATCCATCACCCTCCGGATCCTTTTCACCCTATGCATTTGCAGGCTACTTTGGGGGAAACTGGTTATTTCCTGCAAGTGTCCTCGACGACATTAAAATGAGCAGAATAATTAAACACAGTCCTGATTGGGTACAGCCAGACTTCTCGGTTAATTAAGGAAAACCAAGGACTGAGGCCCAGAGCTGCAAATTCACACTGGCCTGAGGAACGCCTCAGCAGAGGAAAGAAAATTGTCACTCGGCAAAAATAGTTCCTAGTGTAGACACAAGTGTCAAACACATTCCTATAGGTAGGAGTCACATCGGAGTCCCGACGGAGATCCATAGGTAAAGGAGCAGTGCAGGGAGCCCCAGACACGCTCAGCCCCTCTTCACACCCTGCGCATCGGCACCCTGACATCTGATGTCTCCAGAAAGTACATGCGACCCCAAACGGCAACTCTAAAAGTTAAAAAAAAAAAAATCTCCCCGGGGACAGAGCCATCCCACGCGTTCTGCTTCCTGGGAAAACTGCCACCCAGGCGGCTCGCCATGCGCCCTCTCCCCACCCCACCTCCTCCGGGCCCCAGCTGCCTGCTCTGCGCCCCGCTGCTCCGGAGGGACCAACGCCCACCGCCACTCACCTCTGCAAGGGAAGCAACAGCAGCACTTCGCCAAGAGCCACCCCAAAGAGGGACCTCGGGAGTAAGCCCGATCGCCGCCTTTCATGCTGCTGCTGCTGCTGCTGCTGCGCGTCCCCAGCGCTCCCGCATGGCCCGGGCGCCAGCTGCCGGGGGTGAGTTCCAGCGCAGCGGAGAGAAAACTTCAGCGTCGCCCCAGGGCTGCCACAGCGCGCCAGTCCCCTCCGCCACCACGAACCGACTAACTCAGAGTCCCGGTCACTTAGGAGAGGAGGCGGGGGAGGGCCTGGTGGGGGGGGGAGGGGGAAGAGAAGGAGGCGGAGGGGGGTGGGAAGGAGGGCCTCTGGAGGGCGGAGTTCCAAGGTCCAGCTGTTTGCCGGGGACCCAGCCAGCGGCTGCGCGCAGCGCTCGCGCGCACTCGGGGCCTTACGCAATGCTGCCTGTGGCTGTGGGGACCGGCCAGCCTCTGCGAGTATGGTCACACCGAGCCCCTGCACCAAACTCTGGGCAACTCTCTCCCCTCCTTAGAGCGCATTATCATCAGCTTTGTCTTAAAACAGACAACTAGATGGTGGTGGTGGGGGGGGGGTGCCACAGAGGTAGACAAGGAGCCGAGTTTGAAGGTTCAAAGCTCAGTAGTGTCTTTCTCCCTACTAGGTTTGCCCTTTCCTTCCCTCCTCACCCCCGCCCCTCACCTCATCTCTATTAAAAATATCGCACCCAACCATTTTCCTTCCTTCCGTTTAAAGCTTAAGGGCTAGTCGTGATAACGGTGCCCACCCCCCCACTTCTTTATCAGCTTCCCGACCAGAGGGATGTGCAAAAAGTACTCTAGGTTTGGTCTCAAATGACCAAAGTTCAACATTAGGCTGTTGCCACCCACAGACCTTTGACCACAGACCTTTGACTTTCACTTCCTTTCACTGTTTTGAGGGGAATGGGGAGCCGTGAGAAAGAGATTGAGAGAGAGAAAGAGCCAGATATTGAGATTTTAATGGCATCATCTAATAAAGGAGAGGCTTTTCCCCAAAGCTGTACCTATCCCTGGACTTAACAAAAGGAAGTACACGTCTTTGTTTTTAATTTCAGAAAGTTAGGCTGAATACACTTGAGCTATATATAGTGATATCTTTAGATTGTTCTTAAATTCCACAATGGCTAAGTGTCAGTCTTTTATCTATGACAGAGTTTGTCTTCAGAGATGCTGGCTGCCTAAATCCATTTTACACATATTAGGCTTTGTTCCTTCCTACCTGCAAGTCCATTTCATATCTCAGTCCCATTTCCCTCTACAGCAAACTCCAAAGACTCTCTGGATTCTGCAGATATACTAGGCAAGCGATTGCTCAATGTTGGGGATGGCATAAGGCATCAGTGTGACTGCCCTTCTCCCAAGCCCCTAATCCCTGCCTTTGTCAGGTTAGACATGCCTTCTGTCACACCCGGACCATGATCTCAGCATTGGGCTTGTCTATCAGGATGGATGTTCTGTATCTTCCATTAGGTGAGCTGTCTTCAGATTTAGGGTACAAGAATTGTCTAGATGACATTTCCTTTCCCCACACCTCCACTGAGTCAAAGGCAGGGACAGAATAGCAACCCTGCCTCTACTTGGGTCTAGAGAGTCACACTTACTTCTGTGCCAAGTTCAGTACAAAACATAGCCCACAGAGGCTGCCAGTTTGATTCCTGATGAGTATGGAGGACAGGCCCTGTATGTCTTCTACACACTCTACTGCCTCTTCCCCCACAGGGATTCTTCCTTCTAACACCACTCCAAGATTCTGTTTCTGAGTCAGAGCTATGGTTTTGAAATATGAATTCAGTTTTCAGTATGAACTCAGGGCTGAGGACTATAAACATCCATTGGACTCAGTAGGAAGAGTTTAGTAAGCACTTGGACACAAGGTCTTGGTTTTCTCCAACTCTAACAACTGGTCCCTTGACCATTCTTCTGCTTATGTCTTTTTTTGTGTTTTGTTCTTTCCCTCCCTCCTTCCTTCCTTCCTTCCTTCCTTCCTTCCTTCCTTCCTTCCTTCCTTCCTCTCTTCCTTCCTCCCTCTCTTCCTCCGCCCTCCCTTGCTTTTTTAGACATCTCATTTTTGTTGCCTAAGATGGCCTTGAACCTCCACCAAGTTCCCTGTAGCCTCATCTGGGCTCCAGCTGCATGTCACTATGCCCAGCATGTAGTCCCCTATATGTTCTTTGGTTGACAAGTGTATGTTCTTTAATTTTCATCTTTGAGGTGTAGAATTCTGACCAATGATCTACCTGATTGCTGTCATCAGGATAGTTTCTAATTTTTCTCCAAGTAACACAGTTTTGTCTTCCATTTGGCTATATATATATATAATTCTTTATATATATATATATATATATATATAATTCTTGACAAGTCCTGAAGATTTATTCAACAAGTAGTTAGTATCTGAATATCTACTATATGCAAGTCACAATGTTTACCTATGTATGTGAATTAGTATGGTAAATACAATATAAACTGGGTCAAATATGTTCCCAGAGCAAAGACAAAGAAAAAAAATATGGTGAATTCTAGGAGGCACAGTTGGTTCAGTTTTGTGGGGCAGATAGACAAAAAGAATCAGAAACAGACCAGGTTGGGATATAGAGTAGAAGAACTGGGATCACAATTATCAGCGACTGGACATACTTGAGATTAGAGAAAGGAGGGGCAATGTGCATCCTGTTCTTACATTTAATTTAAACTCCAAGCATACATTTCTTTCAAAACCGTGTAATGTCCACATGGGTAACTCCTCACAGGTAAGGTCTTGCTATGTGGTTCAGGACTCAGTGGTCTTCCTACCTCAGGCTCCTGAGTGCTGGGATTACTGCATCACACATCTGGTTCAACCAACTGCCCTATAAATGTGTTTCTCTACACCTTGCCCACTTGATGTCTGCCTGTCTCTTCTGGCTGTCTCACCCCCAATAGTGTTAAGCCCCAGATCATCTTATCCAACACTCTCTGTTTTTCATTACTGCCCACTGATCCCTTTCTGGTCTAAACCAGGCCCAAGGTGGGGAGGGGAATATTGGTAAAGAGAGTGAGAGCACACAGAGGATCCAGTGTTTCCCCAGAATGTTGTACAGGGACAGAGAGGCAGAGCTACTAGCAGAAGGCTAGGTTCCTAGAGACCTGTGCCAAGCGGCCCCTGAGCTCACCTGAGTACAGGAAGAGAGAGCTATTTATCAAAGTGAAAGATAGCTATAGCTAGTGATGCTAAAAACAACCCACTCCAGGCTCTATCTTCCAAAAATGTTTGCCTCTAAGTAGGTCAAAGTGTTCCCAAAGGAGGGCGAGAAGGAGTGCCAGTCTATCACTTTGACTGGGTTTCAATTTCGGTAGGCCTGTGACTGTTGTGTCCATTACTAGGGATGGCATTTGAATTCTGCCTGTCAGTTCCATCTCCCCCTCCCACAGGCAGATGGAGCAGCGGCAGCAGCACGTGGCTTCCTGGGGCCCAATGAAGAGGCTCTAATGCATTAAATGGAAAATGGATTTTAGCTTGATGTAACTCTGGTCAGCTTACTAAAGATTTCCAATAGTAGGAGGAATGTGGAAGACATGGCTTATCCTTATATTTCTGTCTTCAACCATTCCAAATAAATGAGAGTTGCTAAGCCCATGTGCTCTCAGAGAGCAGACTTCCCAGGAAAAAGGATTTTGAAGAACTCCTCCATCAGAAGGAAAGGGCTTTCCATCCTTAGGCTCTTCTGCCAAGGCTTCTGCCAGTTTCCTTGACAAACACACTGAGTCTGGTCCTTCACACAAGCTCTCTGCAGGGTCCTCAGTGCATGGCCCTTTGGCCCTTCCTTCCATAAATATATACTGAGCATCTCTTCTATGTCAGCCACTGTTCTAGATGCAGCCATGATCAAAATGGGTAAGAATCCCTGTGCTACGGGAGGAGTTTGGACACAACACACGAACAAATGCCAGAGGTGGTAAAGACAAGGAAGCAAAGCAGGAAGGAGGACGCAGTGAGAAGGGGAGGGTGGGAGTTGGGAGGTCCCTCTCTAATCAGGTGACATCTGAGAGGCATGAAGGAAGTGGGGTACAAGCCATGCAGATATGTAAGATTTGGAGAATCTGGGGTGTTCCAGGCAGAGGGAACAAAAGATTGAACCCTGAGTCTGAATACACATAGCTTGAACCCTGAGTCTGAATACACATAGCTTGATTGGCGATTAGCTCGGTGGGGCAGGTTGGTCAGGAGAATGGTTAGGATGATGTAGGAAGAAAACAGTTCTCCATATATGTCCAAGTCCAGTACTTGGGACTAAGCCACTCTACACAGCAGAAAGACTTTGCAGATGGGTCTCAGAGGAGGACCTTGAGGTATAGGGAGGCTATCTGGGTTGTCTAGGTGGAGACAGAACCTCCTAAAATCAGAGGACTTTCTCTGCTGTGGTGGTGGTGGTGGGGAGATGTGATTCTGAAGGAGGATCAGACAGATGCACATTGATGGCTCTGAAGAAGGAGGAAGGGAAGACATCCCAAAGAAGCTAGTGGCCTCTAGAAGCTGGAAAAGGCTAGCAACAGCTTCTTCCCTAGCCCTCTGGAAAAGAACACAGCCATTCCAATGCTTTGAATGTAGACACTGAGACTCATATTGGACTTCTAGTCTACAGAACTGCAGAACTTGTGTGGTCAGTTAAAGTGATCCAAGTTCATGATAATCTGTTACAATAGAATCAGTAATCTAATGCATAGGGAAGTGGTGCTCGAGTGCTCGAGTTGAGCTGAAGAGCGCAGGGACAGTGCCAAGGCCCAGAGTTCAGGCCCCACAACCGACAGAAAAATAAGTAAATAAAAATTTCCATCAAAGTAATCTAATGCATAGGAGATAATGTCAGAATGGGCTTTGGTTCTCTTTGCAGCCACAGAAAGCAGTTTGTCTCTGCTCAAAGGGAGACTGAAGACTTTGAAGTGTTCTGAGCTCAAAAGGGTCTTCAGCTCAACATCCTCCATGCAGTAGGGACCAGTAATGCAATAATCTCTTTGCCTACCTGTGTACAAGAGTAGACACCTATACTTCCTGTGGCCAACAGGGCTGTGTGGAAAGTAAGGTTAGTGAATACAGTATCAGTCAGTTTCTTTTTTATGTGTATAGCTTTTCTTTTTTCTTTTTTCTTTTTTTTTGCTCAGTCATGGGACTTGAACTCTGGGCTTGGGCATTGTCCCTCAGCATTTCAGCTCAACGCAAGCACTCTACCACTTGAGCTACAGTGCCACTTCTGGTTTTCTGGTGGCTCAGTGGTAGAGTGCTTGCCTTGCATGCAAGAGGCCCTGGGTTCGATTCCTCAGTAACACATAAACAAAAAGAAAAAGCCGGAAGTGGCGCTGTGGCTCAAGTGGTAGAGTGCTAGCCTTGAGCTGAAGAGCGGACGGACAGCGCCCAGGCCCAGAGTTCAGGCCCCACAACCAGACCCCCCCCCAAAAAAAAAGAGTTTCATGGACTTCCCTTCCCCGGGCTGGCTTTGAACCTCGATCCTCAGATCTCAGCCTCCTGAGTAGCTAGGATTACAGGCGTGAGTCATGGGTGCCCGGTAGGCTTTTTTTTTTTTTTTAACTCAAGGCTAACGCTCTAACATTTGAGCTACAACTCCATTTCCATTCTTTTATTGGTTAATTAAAGATAAGAGTCTCACAGATTTTCTGGCCTGGTCTGGCTTTGAGTCAAAATCTTCAGAACTGTTTCCTGAGAAGCTAGGATCATAGGCATAAGTCACTAGTATTAAGCATGGCCACAGCTGCCCTCTTTGAAGGGCTGAGTTAAGGCTGCAATATCAGTCCTACACACACCTCAGGGAGTTCTTTTGGGGCTGCAGGCAACACAGGGGCAGACAGTGAAAAGAGTTCCGAGCACTCACCCTGTCCTGCTCAGCAACATCCAACTGCCCTGAGAGCTCTTTGTGAGGCCTGCAAAAGCCCCCAGAGGGCCTGAAGCACTGTCACCTCTGACTTTCCCAGAGCAGAGCACATGGGCTCATCCTCAGCACTCAGACCTCTGCTGTGTCTTCTCTTCTCCCAACCCACATTTGTGCATGCCATTTCTTCTGTGTTGCTTTAGTGGGAGAGCAGGTTCAGCTTAGTTAGCTCCAAGTAAGGGGAAATTGTGTCATCTCTATAAGGGACACTCTGTTGGGTGGGATGACCTCTCTCCTTCCATGGTCTCCACCTCTCCTGGTAAGCACAGCCAATGGCAGCCTTTCTGCCATTGTCCAAATCCCCAGGTGGCCATTGCCACTCTGCTTCCATCGGCTGGCTCCTGAGGCTCCAGGGCCAAGGAGTATAGGTGAACTTTTCTCCTTCCCTTCTGAATGCTAAGGGACATCATCACCAGCATGTAGCTGTCACAGACTTACAGTGAGCACCAGCCGGCAGGGGCATATGCTGCTGAGTTTGGCACTGGCTGACATAAGTCCCAGCAGGACGACCATGAAGAAAGCTAAGAGACCTCCCCACAGGGTGCCAGAAAGACCAACGCTCTTCCAGGGTAAATGGGAATCTCCTGTTGCCCAGTACTGCTGAGAAGCAGATGACACTGAGGTGTAGCAGAGGAGGAAGGGCTTGACTTGTCTTTGGTCTCTCCAGGCCTTAGAGATCAGACTGATGCTCCACAGGTGACATGTCTCACAGCATACAGCAGCAGAGGTCTAGGGAACTGTCCTTGCCACTCCCTTATTCTTACATAAAAAATGTTATATATATATATATATATGTATAATACATGACATATGCTATAGAGCATATATAATATACACATATACTATATATAATTTTATTTATGTTATATATACATATGCTGCATATATTATATTTACACACACACATATATATGTATATATATATTTACATTTTTTTTTGCTGGGTGTTAGGATGGCTCATGCCCATAATCCTGCTTATTCAGGAGGCTGAGATCTGAGAACTGAGGTTAGAGGCCAGCCTGGGCAGCTAAATCTAAAAGGCTTATCTCTAACCATCAAAAAGTCAGAAGTGGCTCATGTAGTAGGGTATCAGCCTTAAGCAAAATAATCAAGAATGGAAACGAGTTTAATCCCAGTACTGGCACCAAAAACCAACAAAAATTAGAAAAAAATTAGTTTTTTTAAAAAAAAATTGCCATTACTTAGGGGTTTGCATTTTGACATGTCGCATCTGCATACAGCATACCTTGATCAACTCACCCTCTCTATCATTCTCCTTCCTCCCTCTTGCCTTCTTTCCAAACCAATCTCAACCAGCTTCACTGTTCTATTTTCACAATGTACATGAAGTATTTTGACCACATTCACCCTCCTTCATCCTTTCAGATCTTAAACAAATGAAACAAACCTGTCTCCCTCTTTAAGGAATCGTATATAGAGAGAGGGCTCCTACCCTAATGACCAGTGACCAGAGAGACCCTTTGGGCCCATTCTAACAAAGCAGAAAAAAAGAAAAAGAAATATGAAAGGCACTTTTCACAATACCTCTCTTTGTTCTAGTTTTGTTGTTGTTGTTGGTTGGAGGGCTTGAAATCTGGGTTTGGGCACTGTCCCTGCACTCTTCAGCTCAAGGTGAGTGTTCTACTGCTTGAGCCAGAGCGCCACTTCCTAGTTTTTATTTTAAATTGAACCCCAACATTCACAGTGTCAGCACTGTCTTCTAACACATGAAGGGGGGGCATGGTCTAAAAATGGACTTCAGTGACTTAAATTCACTGGGGAGAGAATAGGTTACTCAGAGGTGCCGGAGGGGAAAGCCAGGGAAAAACTGGAATTTTCAGCTCAAATACATCAGATATGGTCCCAGTCTTCTGGGTAGAAGGCAAAAAAAAAAAAAAGAGAGAGAGAGAGAGAAGAGAGGAATAAACCATTATTTCTTTGGGAAATCATGGAGCCAGCTGGGCCTGCGGTTAGAGTTGCCTGGGGGAAGGATCTCACAGAGACCAGGAGGAGAAACTGAGGGAAGGGAGAGGGTAAGGGCAAGAGACAATATTGGTGCCTCTAAGAAAATCTATGGATGGAACTGGAATCAGGACCTTGACTTTTCTAACACCCCTGAGGAGGATCATGTTGCAAACAGCCTAGATACAGCTGATAGGGATATCAGAACTGGGACCAAGGGCCAGGCAGGGAAATTAGCATTAATTCTCTGCCTGTAGTGTGACACATGGGCTGTCACAACTATCTCATCCACTAACCAATTTGATAAATTTCTAACTATCTTGGCCAAGGTCATTAGCTAGTTGATGGCAGAGCCAGAATCCAGGCTCTGGTCTTTTACTCCAAGATATTGTTACTCCAACACACCTCATTTTTATCTCTTCTTATGGTCTCCTACATGCCATGGCAAAGCCATGCTTTGTTAAGAATTATCCTGTGCACTTTGTACAACTACTTAGAGGTAATTTTAAAAAAATAAAAAAAGACTTATCCTGTACAAACAACACCATAAGACCACTGACAAAGGTCAAAATGCACCTTTACTTTCCCCTTGATGCCTTTCAGCTTTTTCACTGGCTTCTTTTGCATAGAAGTGGAAACAGCTCAAGAAGACTGATTTTCCATTCAAAATAAGGATTACCATTCAGTTGAATTACAGTTCCTATTCAAGCGCATCATTATTATTTGTCTCACATGTTTTTTCCTTCAGTGCTGGGAATGGGGCTTCATTGCACTCCAGGCTTTATGCTCATGCTTGGTTTTTTTGCTTAAGGCTGATGCTTTTATCATTTGAGCACAGCTCCACTTCTAGCCTTTTGCTGGTTGATTGAAGGTAAGAGTATTTCTGCCTGGGCTAGCTTTGAACCACAATCTACAGATCTCAGCCTTATATAAGACTGAGTAGCTAGGATTACAGGTGTGAGTCACTAGAGCTCAGCTGCTTTACTTAATCTTATTCACTAGTATGGTGGCTTTCCAAAAATGCCTTGTCACTATTTTTCATTGTGTACACACTACAAGCTGTCAAAGGCATTATAAAATAAAACTTTGTGAACTAGTGTAGAAAAGTATTCTTGCTCTCATTCGTCGTACTCCTATGTATAATTTGCCTTGATAAGGAGCAGAGCTGCACATTTCAAAGTGCCTCTCTCACATCTGGTCAATTACAGACACAGTCTGTACTGATGAAGAGGATTGTAGAGCAGCCATCTGAAGTTTGCAATAAGGTACTTCATACCTGAGAGGGTTTGCTCTGGGAAGACGCAGGTTCTATTTTTTTTTTTTTTTAGTTTCCTAGGGTGTTAGGCATTGCAGAGTACATTAAAAACCCGAGATCAGTTGCTCCTGATGCAGAATTACACTGGAAAAATGTCATGTGTACATATATGTGTGTATGTGTGTGAGAGAGAAATCAATAGATTAAGGAGAGAGAGAGTTAGAAAACTGTTGGCAGGTAGAAGTACCTTTGAATCTCTGGATTTCAGATTAAGGGGAAGAGGAAAAGCAGAGAGCTGGACGTCATGGCATTTTGGAGCTCCCATCCTGTAACAAGTCTGTTGGACAGGCAGGAGCAGCTCCAGAGCTTGGCTGGCTCCCATTAGAGCTGGACCAAGCCCAACCTGCTGTCCAGATCACTGGGCAGAGTCCTCCTGCCCACAGGATCTCATTAATGGGCCAGGCACGCACAGGACAGAATCTATCTTTGATCACTGCTCTAGAGAGAGGAGCATTTGGGGCTAGAGCTGAGAGGCAGAGTGAGAAATGGTGTGTACAGTGTTATGATGTGTTAGTTCTTCAAGTCCTCACTGGGCTAGACTGGCTAGCACAGGGAGCCTTGCCAGAAGGGGTGCAGAGCACAGGCACAGGAAGCCTTAGGAGTAGGCAGCTCATCAAATCCATGTCCATGCATGCAGGTTATGTGCCTTGAGCAAGTCATGTCAGCTCTCTGCCTCCTTGTCTACAAAATGAGGAAAATGTAGCTTAGTAGTACTAAGGCTTTGAGCTTGAACCCACTCCACAGTAAGGCTCCATCAATGTTGGGTATATTTGGCAGCTGACTATAAACCTAACAGGCTTGCTCAGCGTTCTCAGGACAGTGGTGCTTGTCTCCCGAGCCCATGCATTCTCCCCTATGCTATGCACCTTCCACTGGACGAGCTGCCTCAGGCCAGCTAATTGATCTCAGCAAAAATCCCCAGGAGAGCACAAGGGAGAGGACTACTGATAAACAACCAGGACCACAAAGCCACTGGCCCTGGTCTCCAGGGCATCCTTCCATAGTCACAGCAGAAGCCTTGGTTTGGTTTCACTAAGGGGCAGCTCCTCACACCCCAGCCCGGGAATAAAGCATGCAGGAAAAGCAAAAGAACCCATATGTGCTATACAGCTTTGTGGAGAATAAACTAGACTTGTTTGTGGAACTTGGGACCTAGGACTGAGTTTTCATTTAAAACGTTCTTTACCATTTGAAAGTATAAAACTCTGGGGTATTAAGTACATTTACTCTGTTGTGCAACCATTCCTACAATCCATCTCTAGAACTTTTTTTTTTTTTTTGGGGTCCGGTTGTGGGGCCTGAACTCTGGGCCTGGGCACTGTCCCTCAGCTCTTCAGCTCAAGGCTAGCACTCTACCATTTGAGCCACAGTGCCACTTCCGGCTTTTTTCTTTTTCTGCTTATGTGGTGCTGAGGAATCAAACCCAGGGCCTCATGCATGCAAGGCAAGCGCTCTACCACTGAGCCACCTTCCCAGCCCCTCTAGAACTTTTTTCATCTTGCAAAACTGAAAGTCTCTATTCATTGGGCAGTAACTCCCATTATCCGACCAGTCCCTGGAACTCACCAACCTATGCTTTGCCTCAGGATAGTTGGCTCTTCAAGATATCTCATATAAGTTAAATAATATAGTACTTGTCTTTTTTTGTGGCTAGTTTATTTCACTTAACATCATGCCTGGGTGTTATGTTTTCCTTTCTCTATAAGGCTCAGTAATATTCCTCAGTATGTACATTTTTAAGGCTAAGTTTATTCCTCTGTATATATATGCCACACTATTTATTCCTTCATCAGTCCATGGATATTTGATATACACACATACATGCATACACACAGAGAAAGAGAGAGATAATTGCTAGATCACATGAAATTCTAGTTTTATACTGTTCTCTATAGCAGTTGCGCCATGTTACATTCCCACCAGTAAGGTACCAGTGTTCCAGTTTCTCCATATTCTAAACAATATGTTTCTGTCTGTCAGTTTTTCCCTCCTGTCTCTGCCCACAAATTGACATATGTCTAGTAACACTGCCATATTTATTCACCCTTTGTCCTTCCATTTTTGTGCTCCCTTGTCCTCCACAAAAGACAAATAAATAAACAAACAAGACAAAAGGAAAAGAGAAAAAAAGCCCTTTTCAATCCAGTTGTTTGTGCTTTTTTATGGAGTTTTGTGTGTGTGTGTGTGTGTGTGTGTTAGGTATTATCTTCTTGACAGTCTGGGGTTGCTGAACCAATAAAGCAATAGTTCTCAACTCCCATAGGACATCAGAATGATTAAGGAATTTGATGTTAGGCCCTGAATTAATTGGTCTGACTGTGTTAAGGAAAAAAAAAATCTCCTTGAAGTGAATGAACAATGTATCCAGAGCTGAAAATCACAAGTCTGTCCCATAGAAGAGATGGCTGCTGAGGAGAGAGGCGGCCATGAAAAGGAATGACTGGATTCCAGAGGGCCAGCCCAGGCCAAGTAAGTCCTCAAATGTTCTGGTGGTAGGAAAGTAATAAGAAAGGTAGATCCCCCCACACCCCAATTTGGCCGCATGAGCCCTTATCTTTCTCACCAGCCCCGTCATGAATCATGCTGACCCCAGGGAAGGCCCAGGAGGGGAAGGCTCATGACCCCTAGAGCCACCTTGACCGTTAATACTGCAGAGAGCAGAATGGGCAGAGCACAAGGAAGGAGGTGTTAGTTCTGGCTCTAGAAGAGGAGGCAGCACCATCACTGCAGCTGCTACTGCCATCTAGTGGAGAGAAGCAGGAAGCCAGGCTTAGAAGAACTGCCAGAAGGGATGTCAGAAGCAGAATACTTTCTGAGCACTTAACAAGCTGATGGTAAACTATTAGGAAGTCTGCGTGGGTCTCATGGTGACCCTTTGTTCTTGCCTCCAATAGAACCAGAAACCTATCTTCCTCCTTACTACTAAATGTCTACCACGGATCTGACACAAATCCGATCAGGTACAAACAAGCAGCTTAGAACTAAGACCTGGCTTTGCATGACTCCCTCACTAGGCCTCCAGCTTAAGCATTGGCATTGCTGACCAAATCCCAGGCAGCTGCTAATCTAGAAACCACCTTTGGAGAATGCTAAGTAGTTCCAGCTCTCAGGTGTGAGAAAAAGTAACCAGTCTAGCCTGTGGAGGGCACAAACACTAGGCTGGAAGAATTTAGTCCTTCAAAATAGAGAAATGCGGCCACATGCAGAAAACTAAAAGTGGACCCCAGCCTATCACCATGCACCAACATCAACTCAAAATGGATTAAAGACCTTAACATTAAACCTGAATCTCTGAAACTACTGCAGGACAGAGTAGGAGAGACACTTGAACTAATAGGCACAGGAAGGAACTTCCTGAACAGAGTCCCAGGGTCACAACAAATTGGAGAGAGACTCAACAAATGGGACTACCTTAAAATAAAAAGCTTCTGCACAGCTAAATCTATCACAACCAAGATAGAAAGACAACCAACTAATTGGGAAAAAATATTTACCAGCAATATATCAGACAAGGGGTTAACATCCAGTATATACAGGGAACTCAAGAAACTAATCCCTCCCAAACCTAACAAACCAATTACTAAATGGGCAAGGGAACTAAAGAGGGACTTCTCAAATGAAGAAATAAAAATGGCAAAGAAACACATGAGGAAATGTTCATCATCCCTGGTGGTGAAGGAAATGCAAATAAAGACAACCCTGAGATACCACCTTACCCCAGTCAGAATGTCCCACATCCACAAATCAGCCAACGACAAATGCTGGAGGGGATGTGGAGAAAGAGGAACCCTATTACACTGCTGGTGGGAATGTACACTTATACAACCACTTTGGAAAGCAGTCTGGAGGGTCCTTAGAAAGCTAAAGATTGACCTCCCTTACGACCCAGTCATACCACTTCTAGGCATCTACCCTGAACAACAGGAACCAATATACAAGGACACGTGCACCTCCATGTTTATTGCAGCACTGTTCACAATAGCTAGGATATGGAAACAACCCAGATGCCCCACCACAGATGAATGGATCCAAAAATTGTGGTATCTATACACAATGGAATATTATGCAGCCATTAGAAATGACAAAATAATGGCATTAGCAGGGAAATGGATGGAGCTAGACGGAATCATGTTGAGCGAGGTAAGCCAAGAGCAAAGAGAAAAACGGTACATGGTCTCCCTGATAAGTGGATGCTAAATCGAAAATGTTAGGTGATACGACAAAACTAACAGGACTTAAGAAACAAAGAACTCCCACTCATCTGGTTGAACCACTACTAAATATCTCCATGCTGCTGATCACATGTATGGTGTATATGTGTACACCGTTATATGTTATAGACTGTGATAGACAATTTGCTCCAGGAGAGTTAGAATGAACTTGTGACTTTAAATGAGCATCATTATTCCACAATACTTGTGAAATTTGGGAAATTATGTAATCACTTAATCACAATTAAAAAAAAAGAACGTTGGGAAGGTAGGGCGGGAAAGGATAGTAGGGAGAAAACAATGGAGGGGGTAACAATGCTCAATAGGAAGTGTACTCATTACCTTACTCATGTAACTGTAACTCTCTGTATAGTATCTTTACAATAAAAAACTAAAAAAAAAAAGACAAATAGAGAAATGAGTGGAGGCTCTCCAATCCTGGCAGGGCAGAAGGGAGGGTCATGCTAGCCCCCCCTCCCATGCCCCCATGCTGCTGGTGGTTCCTGGGTTTGCTCCACACTCCTGTCAGGTGAGTTCTTGGGGGTGGGGGTGGGTGGCAGAGAGCCTGCAGGTGCTGTGAGTTCAGAGTGAGCAGTGGGGAAGGGAGGATCGAAGGAATCGAGGCCATTCTTGGCCATAGGTAGAAAAGACCTTTTTCCTGTTGGTAGAATGAAATGTTGGGAAAGCTGGGAAAAATATCTTAGAGATCACCTAGTTTGACTTAAAAAAAATCGTGGTAGGGTCTTGAACTCAGGGCTTCATGCTTGCTAGGCAGGTGCTTTATCACTTGAGCCACACTCCCAGTCCTTTCATACTTAATTTTTCAGATAGGGTCATCTGCTTTTTTTTTTGCCTTGTCCTACAATCCTTCAGACTTCTGCAACCTGATCAGTTGGGATTACAGGCAAACACCACTATGCCTGGCGCTAACCTTCATATTTAAGATGAGATGGACTCAGAAAGGTTCAACAACATCCCAAGCCACACAGCGACTGGTAACCCTTTCTCTTCACTCCGGAGACATCCATGCGATGAAAAGGCGGCCTCGCTGCCCTCGCCCTCCAGCCTTCCTACCTTTCACCAAGGGGAAGAAGCAGTCCATCTCCACGCTGCTGCGGGAATGCGAGATGCACAGGGCGCTGCTGGGGACCAGGCCCTCCTGAGGGGGGCTGCGCTCCGTGGTGCGGACCAGACACCAGCCAGGCCGCTCGCTCGGCCGCTCCAGCAGCTCCACCGTCTGGCCCACCTGGATGCTCAGCTCGCTGCTGTGGGCCGCGCTGAAGTCCTGGAGGACCACGGTCAGCTCACATCCACCGGAGAGCTTGGGTGGGGAAGGAGGAGGGGAAATGGGGGGGGGGAGCCGGAGCCAAAGGATGTGAGAGAGCAGGGGGGGGGGAGAGGAGGGGAAGGAGAAAGAATAAAGGGCAAAGATGGGATTTCAGGGGAGGGAAGGTAGCAGAAGGAGAGAAAGAGAGAGTGAGAGAGAGAAAGAAAGAGAGAAAGAGAGAGAGAAAGAGAGAGAGAGAGAGAGTTGGGCATGGAAAGAAAAGAAAAAGAAGTCATTAGCACAGTGCCAGTCCGTTTCTCACAGCATCCAGCCAGCCTGGAGCCTGCCCAGAGCTGGGGCTTTCATTCCAATTCCTTCTTGCTTCTTTAGAGTTCTTTCCATACTCCAGCCAGGCTTGCAGCCAGCGGTGCCTTCAAGCCCTTCCCCTAGCATCCCTTCCCTCCCACCAAAGGCTCTACCCCACCCCCACCCACCCCTGCCCCACCCCGGCCTCACCCCTGCCTCATAGCCTCCACCCAGACTCCAACTGCCTAGACTGATTTTTAACTCATTCACTTGACCTAGCTGATGTTTGCAATAAAGCAAGAGACAACCTCCCTCCCTCCTAACCCCTGAAGCGAGCCCCATCCCCACCCCTCACTCCAGCCACTAGCCAACAAGCAGAGGCTGCATGTACTTCCCAAAAGGATGGGGCTTCAACTCCAAGATGGAAGAAAAACCCTAACTGTGGGAGGAAGACAGGCTCAGGAAGAATGGGAAGGGAAGCCAGGCTTAGGAGCCTGGAGTTTCCTGATGCACAGGCACTGAACCTCTGAGCTTCAGCCCATAGGGCAGTTCAGAAGGAACTGCACTTTAGTCTCTGCTGCTCTGATTTAGGACTTCGGGCTACAACTGTTTGCACAGCAGCTCATCCTAACCAGCAGAAGCTAGCTCACATGTATCCTGGGATGGGAAGCTTCTGTCTTGGCTGCAGGACAGGGGGCACCATAGTGCGTAGGACAGTCCTATGGGGTCCCAAACTACCTTCAGGACAGTGAGACATTTACTCTACAGGGACCTGAATGAAGGTCAGAGTGGATCGGAAATGGACTATACAGATTGATGCTGTCAATCTCTGTGAGCCCTAGAGCAGGGCTGCCCAGCAGAGTCTGTGCCAGCTCATCCCAGGGCCAGGCATGGTGCTGCTGCCTGGAACATCAGAAAAGGAAATTTATGAGACTGAAGAGGGGTGGGGGTGGGGAGAAAGGAGGCAGGGAGCATGTTTGTTAGTTTTGTCCATTTCGCTTCCCTGGCCTCATTTGATAGTGAAGATTATTATTACTGTTATTTTGCTGGTAGCAGGGTCTTGTACTCTTGATTTGTATGCTTGCTTATGGATGGTGCTCCACCACTTGAGCCACACCTCCAGCCTGACTTTTTTTTGCTGGTTAATTGGAGCTAGAATGCTGGCCTAGATGACCAGGAAAGTTCCTTCTGAAAGGAAGGCTTTCTGTCACTGAGCTTCTGTGTCTCAGTGGAGCTGCTTCTCTGTTCCATGCCAGGTAACATGGTTCTCTCCTGGGGCCAAGTACACACATGGCCAGAGTGAGTCTAGGATAGGGAACAAGGAACCTGAGAATCTGATTGCAAATACCAAGCATGCCATTGAGATAATTTGCCTCCCAGGGCAAGTTCCACCCAGCCCCATAGACAGGGTGAGTAAGGTTGGCTAGGAAGGGAGTAAGAAGGGATAAAAAGCCAGGCTCTTGACAGTAATTCAAGATAAAGGGTTAGGACAGAACTGAGTGTGAATGCATAGCATGTTCAAGGCTCTTAGGTTCTCCCTAACACTGCAAAGCCAACTCCTCCCACCACCAAAAAAAAGAAAAGAAAAAAAAAGAAACAATATATGGCTGGAGGCATGGATCAAGCAGTACAGTACTTAGCTAGTAAGCAAGGATCTAAGTTCAAATCCCAGTACCACAAAACCAAATCAAACAAAACTAAGTCCCAAGATCCAATGCCTGGAGCAAAGAACCACTAGATGGCAGTGTTGCCTCCTGCAAACTGCCACTCAATCCACACAGACACAGCAGGAAGGGAAGAGGATCAATGGGCAATTTCTTCCCAGCTCACACCTAACCACATTCAAGAAAAGATCCAGCCATGAAAACCATGATGACTCAAACACAGAATGAATGTCCTGGTATTTCTCACCTCCATCACTTAGTCATAAAGATTGACTACTTGAGGATTTCCCCAGGTGAAAAGGGAATTCCAGAGAAGCTACCTGGTAAGGAGTTAGGAAAAATGGATGAGCCTATGCAGACAGGCCTGCCACGACATAGTCCCTCCTCTCGCCTCCTTCCGAATTCTTTCCTCCTTCCTCAGTCTCTCCCTAGAGCAATAAGGAAGCGTCAGAGTGCCCAGGAAACTCAGAGCTCAAGCTTTATTATCTTGGGAACTCAGGGCTGAAGTCAGCTCAGGCACTGGGGTTGAGGTCAAGGGCAGAGAGGTCTAAAGATTTTGGCACACTGAAAAGACTTTTACCTTCAATTCTCAAAAGTCATTCTGTCATGCTGTACATTTTGAGCCTTCCTGATTGTGGTGACTCACACCTAATGAAAGTTAATGGCCCAGAGCATCCCCCTCATTAGCCAATACAATCTTTATTCCCAGCCTAAAACTGGTGGCTCACACCTGTAATCCTAGCTACTTAGGAGGCTGAGATTTGAGGACT